>NW_024742010.1:0-13496 GCF_018991925.1 Homarus americanus | reverse complement strand
AGTATACTGATATGTTCTCAAGGCATTCAGGGGATCTGTTAGTATGTTTCGACATACTTTCGGAACAAGGTAAACTGGACCTTCAGAAGATAGGGTGATATGCTGACATATTCTGATGGATCTAAGAGAGAGTGGAAGACTATGAGAGCTAGTTAATATACTCAGGTATGTTGATATCCCTTCATGGCACTTGGGATATATGGTAATATACTCCGATGTGTCTCTTTGGATATACTGATATGCCACTAATGGGTCCCCAGAAAGCAGGAGACAAGTTGATCTGCTTCGAGGACACTAATCTGTATAATGATTTTTTCCCTGACTGTTAAGAAGTATACTGGTATATTTCAAATGTTGCTTAGTATTATAGTATACTTTGGGCTGTTCTGAACATATTTCACAGCTGATTTTCAGAAATATATACTGCTGTCACTGGCTTGTTTATTCCGGAGACATTGATTATACTTTGAGTATGTTGATATGCTTTGTTACCAGTCAAGGAATATGCTGATATGTTCTGACACTTCTCAGTGATTACCCTGATATACTTAGATACCTGACAGCATTTATTGGAGTATAGTGTCCTATACTCTGATGTCATTCTAGTGATATGCTAATGAGCTGACATACCGCTTTATGTAACTGTGATATATTGAATCATATACATCCATTCCTCACGCTTAATATATATGATATTCTAAACAATGCTGATATTATTTATGTTATACCCTGATTATATACTAACATACTACAGTGTCATTTATAGTGTATGATATTAAACATTCGGGGTATACTTTGAGGTTATTTAGAGAATATGATGGCAAACGGTGATATACTCTGATGCCATATTTGGTATACACAGATATATTGATATAATTTATATAATATACCGATAGATATAACTAAATATCTGTGAAGTAAATCCTGTACTTTTTGATATACCATTCAGGGTGAAGGTATGCTAATATACCACGATAGCACCCGGCTCTCAGCGCTAATATACCCTGATGGCACACTTAACATCCTGGCGCCGGTCGTGGGGTATACTGATATGCTAAAGTCTTCTTCATCTTCTAATATCTCGACTTCAGCTTCGTAAACTGTGATTACTTAAACGTATTTAACGCTCGTTTACGTAACTTTTTTGTAGAATAAATGAATGTATATCCGGGGTTCTTCTGTTTCTTTGTCCATCTGATGTTTGCGTCCATGTTGAGGAGAACCACTTAGCAGGGCTCGCATTTTCCCATAATGTGTTACCTCAAGTTCCATAATTTGCACTTAGTGAAGCCACGATATCCCGCGTTATGTTGCCCGTCTTATTTCCTTCTGGGTTATGTGTCTTAAGTTGGTGAAAAAATTAAATTAAGGCTGAATTATTGTTAAATGTTAAGGTATTATAGTACTTGTCTGTCGTGTTGTTAATATAACATAGTTTCACCAGCAGTATGTACTCAAGAGCTTATTAACATCGTTGACGAGTCAGAGCCGCAACACTGAACCAATCTATATGAACATTAACACAAAAAATAAATTGTTACATTACATCGACTATCAAGACATAACTTACAATACAAATTAATAAATAATTGTACCAGGCAGATAAAAATATTAGTTACAAAAAATTATGAAATAGTCTTAATGTTCACGCCAGAACTTACCCCATAACAAAAGCCATACAACATTTTCCCAGTTAAGACTTCGTTAAATACAATCTCAAACTCCTTCTCAGAAACTGTGTGTTGGTGGTGTGCCACGTGTGGTGTGTGTGTGTGTGTGTGTGTGTGTGACAGCACCTTTGATTTATACAAATATTCACCCAAATGAATAACACCAAGTAATTCACCATGTTATTCACGACTCTTAGATCACTTGGCTTGCGTCTCTCAAAAGGTCGAGCCAGGGTCAGCTGATTCAGTAAACACCGCTCACATTAATAGGGACCTGCCACACTTTGCCATAAACAGATAAATTGTACCGGGAATTTTCCCCCCACACACTCATCATTGTCACTTTATGTAACTTACTGACAAAACCCATGACCCTTCAGGCCTTTTACGCCCTTAATGCATGAGTCATAAAGGCAAGCATGAACTCCGCATGCTTCCCAGTTGGGCACTGTAAACGCTTCTGCGCTTCACCTTGCACAGGATGTAAGGGGGTGCCCAATAAACTAGCCCCCTCGTGGGCAATCTGTAATCACTACCACTGTCTCGCTGCCCAGAGTAGTAGTTGGACATATCACTAGACAGGGAAATTCACACTTAACACAAGTGTTATCTCAAGGTCATATTCACAACACTTCCCTGGACAGAATTCATAATTTATTTTCTCATATTACATCTGTGTGTATACCTGCTACTAGATAAACAGAAAATGCCAAGAAGTGTTTACATCAAGCGCTGCCACTTAAGAGTTCCAAGAACTAAATTAAAACAATTAGTGTGTGTGTGTGCATGGTGTGAGTGTGCATGGTGTGTGTGTGTGCATGGTGTGAGTGTGCATGGTGTGTGTGTGTGTGAGTGTGCATGGTGTGTGTGTGTGCATTGTGTGTGTGTGTGTGTGTGTATATGGTGTGTGTTTGTTTGTTTGTATGGTGTGTGCATGGTGTGTGTGTGTGTGTTTGTGTATGTGTGTATGGTGTGTGTATGTGTATGGTGTGTGTATGTATGGTGTGTGTGATCGTGTGTGTGTGTGTATGTGTGTGTATGGTTTGTGCATGTACGGTGTGTGTATGGGTGTGTGTGATTGTGCATGGTGAGTGTGTGACTGTGTATGGGGTGAGTGTGTGTGTGTGTGTGTGTTTCCATTGCCATGAGGATATCATACAATTCTTAAAGCACTGGTCACATGGGCGCATTTTTTTTTAGCAATTTCTTGCCGGAAAGTTATTTCGAGCAATTTTCGAGAAATTCGAGCAAGTTTTTGAAGCATTTTTATTGATAATCGTGATAGTCAATTTCTTGACTATTTCGAGCAAGATTATCGGTTCAAAACCCGGTTAATACCATATTTAATGACACGAAGCTTATTTATCGAGTATTTACCTTGGCTATATATAACATAGATCAATAACATTATGTATAAAATGCACAAACAGTTTTTACGACACACTGAGTTTATTATTTGGGTGGTGTTTTGGCGTGTTTGTTTACAAAACACAAGCCCATACAGCCGGTCATTCTCCACACACTAACAACCCTCCCTACTGTAACTACGATAGTTGAACCAGTCTATATTAAACACTCGTTCCTCCTCCTCGCCAGCCACTTACGAGTCCCCAATAGTTTTTCTTCGCTTTCTCTCATTTCTTTTTAATAATAACAATAATACCAAGGATAGCTGCTGCGTCGTCTGCATTGTTGTTGTGATGTTCCGTCTCCCTTTTACTCGCACAGCGGCGTTAACTTTTTTTCTTGCTGTAGTAACTGAACCAAGAGCCACTCGTGTGACCACATTTGGAAGAAATTACTCGTAATTTCTTGCTCCAAATTAATTGCTCATCAAAGGGATCGTGTGACCGTAACTTAAGTCACCCTTTAAGAAAAACTGTAAATACTGATTCACAAAACTTAAGGATAATTTCTGACTTGGAACCATCGGTGTAATGCAGAAAACAGTTATTGTATTCTACAACCTACCCAAGAAATCTTTTACCCACTTACGATATAATTCTTTTCTATTCCATCAATAGATGTTATTTTACTTTTTATACGTATTTTTATTTTAGTAATTTATAAACTATTTTCTTTATATACTTCATTACCTTTTAGTGTAATGAAGAGAATGAATTACAGAAGGTTTTTATAATTATATTGCGAACAATATTTTTCCTCGCAATAAATAAACAATGACGATGATCTTGTTTACAATATGGAGCTTGATGTCTTACTCCATGTTCGTTTATTACATTTTCTGCCATACCCGACTGTTCTTTTCTTTCTTGTGGTGAAGGTTTTTGACAATTGATATATATATAAAGTTGAGTTAAGAATAATGACTCTGATATTATAGCCATTAGGTCCTGAATAATAAGTGGTGTCTAAGTGAACAAATGTATGATGTCTTCAATTACCAGCGTAGTGTGGGGTAACAGTGGGGGTAGAAGCGAAGGGTAGGAGTGAAGGGTGGAAGTAAGGCGTGGGAGTAAGGGGTGGGAGTAAGGGGTGGGAGTAAGGGGTGGGAGTAAGGCGTGGGAGGCGGGTGGGGAGTAAGGTGGGAGTAAGGTGGGAGTAAGGGTGGGAGGGTGGGAGTAAGGATGGGAGTAATGGTGAGTAAGGGGTGGGAGTAAGGTGGGAGTAAGGTGGGAATTACATGGGAGTATGGGATAGGGGAGGGAGTAAGGGTGGGAGTAAGGGTGGGAGGGTGGGAGGGAGTATATGGGAGTATAAGGGAGTAAGGGTGGGGGAGGGAGTAAGGTGGGAGTAAGGGGTGGGGAGTATGGTGGGAGGAGGGTGGGGAGAAGGGGTAGGGAGTAAGGGGTAGGAGGGTGGGAGTAAGGGGGTGGGAGGTGGGAGTAAGGGGAGTAAGGCATGGGAGTAAGGCGTGGGAGTAAGGGTGGGAGTTAGGGGTGTGAGTAAGGGGTGGGAGTAAGGGGTAGGAGTAAGGGGTGGGAGTAAGGGTTGGGAGTAAGGGGTGGGAGTAAGGAGTGGGAGTAAGGCGTGGGAGTAAGTGTGGGAGTAAGGGGTGGGAGTAAGGGGTGCGAGTAAGGGGTAGGAGTAAGGGGTGGGAGGAAGGGGTGGGAGTAAGGGGTGGGAGTAAGGCGTGGAAGTAAGGGTGGGATTAAGGGGTGGGATTAAGGGGTCGGAGTAAGGGGTAGGAGTAAGGGGTGGGAGTAAGGGGTGGCAGTAAGGGGTGGCAGTAAGGGGTAGGAGTAAGGGTTGGGAGCAAGGGGTACGAGTAAGAGGGTGGAAGCAAGGGGTGGAAGCAAGGGGTGGGAGTAAGGGGTATGAGTAAGTGGTAGGAGTAAGTGGTAGGAGTAAGGGGTAGAAGTAAGGGGTAGAAGTAAGGGGTAGGAGTAAGGGGTAGAAGTAAGGGGTAGAAGGAAGGGGTGGGAGCAAGGGGTGGGAATAAGGGGTGGGAATAAGGGGTGGGATTAAGGGGTGGGAGTAAGGGGTAGGAGTAAGGGGTAGGAGTGACGAGTAAGAATGTGGGACAAGAGGGAGGGGTAGCAGTGGGGGGTAGGGTTAGGTTACAAACTTCTATTTACTTCATCATCTGTATCCTGCTGGTGATGTTCTCTCTTTAAACAATTTGTAAAATAAATAAATAAATGGTCAGGTGTAAATGGTAAGAATTTAACAGAGTAATACTGAGGTATTACAAGAAAGAACTAAAAACTGTCCACTGTGTGTATCAACATTTTATAAAAGTATTTGTGAAGCTGTAAAATACTTAGATATAAACTTTTAATTCAACTCTGTAATAAAAATAATTGCAATAATGAATCTAAACAAGAAATGAACTGGGTGAAAAAAATCTACACAATACTAAAAATATAAAAAAGAAGAATTACAGTAAAACCTGAATCATTGTAATAAACATTATTAAACTTTTCGTTGTTATGACCTAAAACAAACAAGGAAGACTCATCTAGATTTTCGCTCTGTGAATTAACTCCTTGGATCGCTTTTGGGCAAGAGGGCGAGTTACTCCGACTTATTCCGTGAAAATATTCCCAACTGTCCATAGAATCCGTTACAGTTTCCTTTATAGTAAGTGACTCACAAATGATTAATATTCCATTCACCAATACTTTATTATATCAGAGAACAGTGCAGAGATAAGCTGGCCAATGAGCGATGGTCAAAGATAATACAGATTTAATACTGGATTGATAAGTACAGCTATAGTGATTTGTTTCATGTTACAGTAATAATAAACTTTATCAAATGTTATAACTACCAAAGTGTTATTTCGTGATCGATACCCTGCTGCCAGGATTATAACATCGTTTAAAAGTTCAGTAAAAATATCATGCAGATTAAAACCTAACCTAGTGTATCGTAACCTAACTTAGCCTTTCCTAAGCTAACTTAGACTATCCTAAACTAGCCTAACCTATCCTAATCACACCAAACCTAACCTATCCTAAATTTATATATCATCAACAGATTTATAGATATGTTGGAGAAATAATTATCAAAAGTTTGTTGTCTCTGCAAATGTATTTTTAAAAAAAGAAAATGAAATTAAAACTTCTAGAGAACTCAATTGTGTCATGAGCGTTGCGGCTTGGTTCGGTTAGGTAACATTAGGTTAGGTTAGATAAGGTAAGGTAAGATTAGGTAAGGTGAGGTAGTGTTAGGGTTAAATACATTTTACTAATTTTGCATCAAAATAATCACGACTGAAGGTATCGGATAAAAAACCTCTGAATATAATTTTTTTTCTGAGAAAAAAATTTCTTTACCACTTATTTTTTGCCCCACTTTTTTTATTAAGTTTGATGAACTTAGATTAGGTTAGGTATTATTTAACTCTGAGTCATGGGTACTTATTGGATACTTGGCAGAATAACTTGTTATAACTTGGTCCTAACAAAGGCGGAGTCTAAGCAAAAATGTTCACTTGACCTCATATTTGGATTTCATTACTGAAGGATATTTACAGCTATACCACATTAATAAGGTCTATCTGCAAGTTTATTCAGTCATAAAAAAATATATACCCTAAATGTGGACAATAAAAATCTTCTATTATGGTACAAATTACTTGAAAAGTTGTAAGAAGACAAAAGCTGCATCTCTTCCATAAAGCGAGAAATAGAACAGCCAAGCCTCTTCTTGTCGTAAAAAAAAACTAATATTGTATTTTAGTATGTTGATGTACAAAACATTTTCTTCATTATTCTATGATAAAACAAGTCTAACAAGCATTATTAAAACATATATCATTAATTTTTTTTCATGCAATCCGGAAATAGCGACTACTATATCCAGGTTGATCGTGTTGAGGTCCTGTAAGTTATAGGCTAGATTACGAGCTCACTTACGGAGTTCGATGCCAAATATTTGTTTTGAGAATCCCGATCGGAGACTGTAAGTCCAGTTACTTGGTAAACAAGTAGATACAGTGAAATAAACTGCTGTACCTAAATATTATGTAACTCAAAATATATTCCCAAAACAGCACGTTTACAGATGAAAATAAAAAAAAGCATAAATAATACAAACAAAATCAATTAATATGTTTTTTTATTACAGTATTTTTAAATATCAGAAGCGTAGGTTCAGCGCTTCTTTTGTGTCTTTTTCCCGGTGAAGATGTAGTCTCCCCATGGCAGGTACTGGTCCTTTTGTACACGGCAGAAAGTGGTAGTTTCCTTCTTCTTCTTGTTGTTTTGGGTCTTGTTGTTTTGGGTCTTAGTGTGTTTTGTGGTCTGCAGTTTGTTAGATCGGGGGCCCTTCTCCTTCATCTGGCAAGGCTTCATCTCCACCTTAGTCACCTTCGATACAGTGCGTCGGAACACCATTGTGATGTACTGACACTAACAGCTCTCTCACTGAGGTCAAATCAAAATTTGACCATACAGAAAGAATTACGGTTTAATAAGGTTGGAATTTAAAGAAATTGACAACAAAATAAAGCTCTGTTTATCACTATAGTAAAGAGGGATGGTGTTTGTAAAGATGATGGATGGTGTTATAATATGTAGTGATGATGGATGGTGTTATATGTAGTGATGAAGGATGGCGTTATATTGTAGTAATGATGGATGGTGTTATATGTAGTGATGATGGATGGTGTTATATGTAGTGATGATAAGAGGGTAATATATGTAGTGATGATGGATGGTGTTATATGTAGTGATGATAAGAGGGTAATATATGTAGTGATGATGGATGGTGTTATATATATATATTGATGATGCATGATGTTATATGTAGTGATGATGGTTGGTGTTATATGTAGTGATGCTGGATGGTGTTATATGTAGTGATGATGGATAGAGTTATATGTAGTGATGATGGATGATGTTATATGTAGTGATGATGGGTGGTGTTATATGTAGTGATGTTGGATGGTGTTATATGTAGTGATGATGGATGATATTATATGTAGTGATGATAGGATGGTTCTATATGTAGTGATGATGGATGGTGTTATATGTAGTGATGATGGATGATGTTATATGTAGTGATGATAGGTTGGTTTTATATGTAGTGATGATGGATGGTGTTATATGTAGTGATGATGGATGGAGTTATATGTAGTGATGATGGATGATGTTATATGTAGTGATGATGGTTGGTGTTATATGTAATGATGTCGGATGGTGTTATATGTCGTGATGGATGGTTCTATATGTAGTGATGGTGGATGGTGTTATATGTAGTGATGATGGATCGTGTTATATGTAGTGATGATGGATAGTATTATATGTAGTGATGATGATGGATGGTGTTATAAGTAGTGATGATGGATGTTATATGTAGTGATGAAGGATGGTGTTAGTGAAGATTGTGAGGTGAGATGTAGTGAAGATTGTGAAGTGAGATGTAGTGAAGATTGTGAAGTCAGATGTGGTGAAGATTGTGAAGTGAGATGTAGTGAAGATTGTGAAGTGAGATGTAGTGTAATAGGCCCCTGTCTCATCAACAGAATGTATTATATAAATGGGTCAATACATCTGATATTATATTCAGATTCACCACCCTGTAACTTTCCACTGTCTATGAGTAAGACATGAGATGGACACGTGAGCGGGCAACTTACCCAAGAGGGCGAGACCCATAGCTCAGCATTCCTGTAAGCACGCACTGCGATGCCCCTAAGCTTCAGTAGCTCACCTCAACTCATATCGAAAGGACGTGACCAAACGTTTATCATACATAAACGCCGTCCCTTTCTCATTCACTCCTAGATAGTGAGACTTACGGTTGATATACACTCAGGAATTATATATACAACCTTTTATAATAAAACAAAGGAACTACCGTTTGGGTTTCGTTACTTAAAACCCAAATATAAATATGTGTGAACGGACTGGTTAATTGGACAAGCAGCCGATTCATATAGGTGGCAAGCGGTGTGTACGGATTCTTCAAACTGGTAGTCGTATCATCCGTCTGTGTCTTGTGAAAAACAAGAAACCACACAGCAGTGACGCGTTACATAATCCGAGTGTTTAAAACTATATCCCGTATTGAGACGATATGTAGTGAGCGCTCCTTATCTCTGTCACATACAAATACGTGCAGAATTCGTAATATACAAATATTACAGCCTGTTGGTACATATCCAGATTGAGCCGGTTGAGATAGACTCCACTCAGCATTCCCTAGACATTACAGTGTTGCAGTGTTGAACAACAGTTTCGTAACCTGGAATTCAATTGGTATTTCACTAGCAGCTGAGCAGTATTGTTGTGTCGTCAGCGCGAATTACGAATTCCGGTGTCATCATACAGATCTCCATATATACGTGGACTGTGAAAGAATTGGCACACGGCAGTTTTCGCCAGCGAACGACGAGTGTGATAGCCAATCATCTGTTTTCTGATCGCCGGAGGAGGAACTCACCTAAATCAAGTGGACTCGTCTCTCACCAAAGCAGAAGCGTCATCTCGTTGCCAAGGAAACCAGCAGCAGCGCGCGCATCCTAGGGAGAGGCAACGCCCACACCCCACCCACCACTCCACTCAGAACTTTTGAAGGATTCACATTTTCTATACAGACGTACTACTCTGTATAAATAGGTATTTAAATTACATAGTTTTACACACATGAACACGTTCGAGAGATATCTTCACACCCATAGGTTCGTCGGATAGGATTATTTCAATGATAAAGTGTCGAATGTAAGATTAATGTATTGAAATCCTATAATTTACAGTAGTTTGTAAGTGTCTGTCTTCTTATTGATAGTTTAAAAATTAACTACAATTAATATTCATTGTCTTGTAAATGAGAGGCAAGTGATCTATTTACTGTTAAGTATTCATTGACCCAAGGGGGCTAATAGATAATTTCTAAGTTTCCCATGTCTAATGTAGATGAAATCGAACGCCTAGCGCAACTATTTGCTGATAACCAACTCATCAATGATCAAGCCCAGACTGACATAGATTTTGAGTATGGAACACAGTTAAATGAGTCGGTAGGAAGTAGTGAGAGAGTTATAGACGAATCATTTGACGACTTAAACCGTCGTACCCTACGGTCTGGTAATCACTATAGTACCTCACCTAAGTATACTAAAGCAGTTACCCCTGTTACAGGTGATAGTGTGTCTGTTGCTAAATCGGTAACAACCTTATTAACCCAGCCTTCTGTTAAGAGTAAGAATACTAACTCGCTTAATGACACTAAAATGGCTTCGTCTAACCCTCACACCATTACTAATAACACACCTACAGCTGATACTGTTATTAATATCATGCAGCGCGGCGATTATGTTCGAAATTTCACGGGACAAGACGATTATAGGGTCGCACATTTTGTTCGTGCATGTGAAGATAGCATGCGCATTAGTCACATAACGACTGACGAAGATAAGAAAGCATATGTACGTTCCCATATAACGCAGGGTTCCTATGCAGGCAGTCGTTTAAATGCGTTTGGTTTACAAAGCCCTGACTATGAAAAGTTCAAGCGAACGCTAATTGGGATTATTGGGGGTAGGTCACAGCTGGGCCAGCCGTCACAGATGCCACAGATGCCTCACTCTCAGACTCCTTATGCGACACACTTAGCTTCGATCGCTCCTCCCCGCCTAACATATAAACAGAAAACATCGTTACGATGCGCACATTGTAATAAACGTGGCCACGTAATGGAAGATTGTTTTCAGCTCCGAGGTAATAGTGCAAATAAAGCCACACCCGGTGCAAAGCCATTCTCAAGGTCAAACAGAGAGGGAGCTAAAGCAGCACCTCCTCCTCCTACCCAGACAGCGCGCAAATGGTGCGCTCTTCACAAATCGACATCTCATAGTTCACATGAGTTACTTAAAACCCAAATATAAATATGTGTGAACGGACTGGTTAATTGGACAAGCAGCCGATTCAGTAGTGAAGATTGTGAAGTGAGATGTAATGAAGATTGTGAAGTGAGATGTAGTGAAGATTGTGAAGTGAGATGTAGTGAAGATTGTGAAGTGAGATGTAGTGAAGATTGTGAAGTGAGATGTAGTGAAGATTGTGAAGTGAGATGTAGTGAAGATTGTGAAGTGAGATGTAGTGAAGATTGTGAAGTGAGATGTAGTGAAGATTGTGAAGTGAGATGTAGGGAAGATTGTGAAGTGAGATGTAGTGAAGATTGTGAAGTGAGATGTAGTGAAGATTATGAAGTGAGATGTCGTGAAGATTGTGAAGTGAGATGTAGTGAAGATTGTGAAGTGAGATGTAGTGAAGATTGTGAAGTGAGATATAGTGAAGATTGTGAAGTGAGATGTGGTAAAGATTGTGAAGTGAGATGTAGTGAAGATTGTGAAGTGAGATGTAGTGAAGATTGTGAAGTGAGATGTAGTGAAGGTTGTGAAGTGAGATGTAGTGAAGATTGTGAAGTGAGATGTAGTGAAGATTGTGAAGAGAGATGTAGTGAAGATTGTGAAGTGAGATGTAGTGAAGATTGTGAAGTGAGATGTAGTGAAGATTGTGAAGTGAGATATAGTGAAGATTGTGAAGTGAGATGTAGTGAAGATTGTGAAGTGAGATGTAGTGAAGATTGTGAAGTGAGATGTAGTGAAGATTGTGAAGTGAGATGTAGTAAAGATTGTGAAGTGAGATATGGTGAAGATTGTAAAGTGAGATGTAGTGAAAGATTGTGAAGTGAGATGTAGTGAAGATTGTGAAGTGAGATGTATTGAAGATTGTGAAGTGAGATGTAGTGAAGTTTGTGAAGTGGGATGTAGTGAAGATTGTGAAGTGAGATGTAGTGAAGATTGTGAAGTGGGATGTAGTGAAGATTGTGAATGAGATGTAGTGAAGATAGTGAAGTGAGATGTAATGAAGATTGTGAAGTGAGATGTAGTGAAGATTGTGAAGTGAGATGTAGTGAAGATTGTGAAGTGAGATGTAGTGAAGATTGTGAATTGAGAAGTAGTGAAGATTGTGAAGTGGGATGTAGTGAAGATTGTGAAGTGAGATGTAGTGAAGATTGTGAAGTGAGATGTAGTGAAGATTGTGAAGTGAGATGTAGTGAAGATTGTGAAGTGAGATGTAGTGAAGATTGTGAAGTGAGATGTAGTGAAGATTGTGAAGTGAGATGTGGTAAAGATTGTGAAGTGAGATGTGGTGAAGATTGTGAAGTGAGATTTGGTGAAGATTGTGAAGTGAGATGTGGTGAAGATTGTGAAGTGAGATATGGTGAAGATTGTGAAGTGAGATGTAGTGAAGATGTGAAGTGAGATGTAGTGAAGATTGTGAAGTGAGATGTAGTGAAGGTTGTGAAGTGAGATATAGTGAAGATTGTGTAGTGAGATGTAGTGAAGATTGTGAAGTGAGATGTAGTGAAGATTGTGAAGTGAGATGTAGTGAAGATTGTGAAGTGAGATGTAGTGAAGATTGTGAAGTGAAATGTAGTGAAGATTGTGAGGTGAGATGTAGTAAAGATTGTGAGGTGAACATAAGAACATAAGAACATAAGAAAGTGGGATACTGCAGGAGGCCGACTGGCCCATACAGGGCAGATCCCTTTCACACCCATCCCAGCACTTCCATGTGCCTATCCAACTTCGTCTTGAAGCTCCTTAGCGTCCCCGATCCTACTATAGCACTCGGTAGCCTATTCCACATATCCACAACCCGATTACCAAACCAGTGCTTGCCTATATCCTTTCTGAATCGGAATTTATCTAATTTAAAGCCATTTGTTCTAGTTATTTCGTTATTACTGAGCTTCAGAACATCTTCCATTTTACCCTTGTTAATCCCACTTACCCACTTGTACACCTCTATCATATCTCCCCTAACTCTGCGCCTCTCTAATGAATGTAAGCCTAAGCTTTTCAGTCTTTCTTCATATGGAAGGTTTCCTAATATTATGGATCATTTTTGTCATTCTTCTTTGTACTCTCTCCAAAGAATCTATGTCCATTCTATAATATGGACACCAGAACTGAACCGCATAATCCATGTGTGGCCTCACTAATGCTAGGTAAAGTTTCAAGATAACGTCAGCAGTTCTGTAACTCACAGACCTAGATATGAACCCAAGAATCCTGTTTGCCTTGTTGCGAACGCTAATACATTGTTTTCTAGGTTTCAAGTCGTTGCTAACAAATACACCTTGATTTTTTTCACAAACTGAGTTTTCTATTTCCGTGTTACCTAGTTTATACTTAACGTTTGTATTCGTCTTTCCTATCTGTAGTACCTTGCATTTATCACTATTAAAATTCATTTGCCAGTCTACTGACCACTCATGTAAGGTATCTAGATCTCTTTGAAGGTGTTCAAAGTCACTGTCTGAATTTATCACTCTCCCCATTTTGGTATCATCTGCAAATTTACTAATCCTACTAGTTATGCCTAAATCAAGATCATTAATGAA
>NW_024742009.1:0-13015 GCF_018991925.1 Homarus americanus | reverse complement strand
ACAGCATAATGCAGCTCCCTCCTCCCCTACCCAACATGGCCTTAGCTAGCTCCCTCTCCCTCCCTCCCCCAGCATGTCAACATAATGCAGCTCCCTCTCCCTCCTCCCCAGCATGACAGCATAATGCAGCACCTCTCCCCTCCCTTCCCCTTGTGACAACATAATGCAGCTCCCTCTCCCTCCCTCCCTCCCCCCAGCATGACAGCATAATGGCTCCCCTCTCCCTCCCTCCCCCCAGCAGCCCCAGCCAGCATAATGCAGCTCCTCTCCATCCCTCCCCCCAGCATGACCCAGCATAATGGCTCCCTCCCCTCTCTCCCCCCAGCATCCATATTTTGGCTCCCTCTCCCTCTGTCCCCAGCTTGACATAATGCAGTTCCTCCCCTCCTATGGAGGAGACCGATGAATTTCAAAATGAACACTGTGACTCCTGTTGTCTCGGTAGGGTCGTCAAAATCCTTTGTCTGTTGTGTCATATCGTCTAACACAAAATCGTAAACATACTTTTTGGAGCGTATCTACATCTTACAGCATGATGACACTAAATGGCCGCCTTAAAATGTTATTCTCAAAGACTTAATTATCCAATGAAAAAATTCACCCACTAAAATTTAAGATCACGTTGAAGATAAACTCATTAAAGTTTTATACTGTACTATAATGGAAATTAAAGTTCACTCACTCGCACTCTTGGGCAGAAATTATAATTTAAGTTCTCATTTTAGAACAGTCTTGGCTGTTTTTAGGTCCTGCTATGGTTACTGTCTGAGTCATAATCAACCTCACTTGGCATCTTCTATTTCATTTTGGCGCATTTCTTTGTGATTATAATACCAACGTGTCTGAGTCGTGTATTTGTTTATAAACTTAATGGAATAATATTTACCCAAGTTTAAGAGGCACTAAAGACATTATAAGGGCTGGATATTTCAAATTATCTGCATCTCTTGAATCACTTGAATCAGGAGTGAGAAAATGAAATTAAAACAAAAAAGAATTGTAAGTGAATGAAATATCGAAATCCTTGAAAAAACTAAATTTCTAAAAACAGTAATGGACTAAGACAGCAGTGGAAGGTAAGGAGATTGGTGGAAAAGAAAGGAGAAGACCGAAGGAGGAAGGTAAAAGGAGGGAAGATGGAGGGGTAAAATAAAGGGGAAAGGAAGATGAAGGGGGAAGAAACGAATGGGGGAGATGGAAGGGAGGAAGAAGGGAGGGAAGATGAAGGGGTAAGATGGAGGAGAAAGACGATGGGGAGAAGAAGATGAAGGAGAAGATGAAAGGTGGAAGATGAAAGGCAGGAAGCGACAGTGCAAAATAGATCAGCAAGAGACACAGTTGTACCAGAGGTGGTAAAAATATACACCAGGAAGGAATCAGGTGTGGCAATGTAATACACTCTCTCTCTCTCTCTCTCTCTCTCCATATTATGTTGCTCAGATTTCTCTCTTTTTCTAAAAATACAAAACTCAACTCAATAAAGGCAACACATGTACTGTACTATTTGCCAGTTAACATTACAAGCATCAACGACGTATATAAGGTATATAACAATATAGCCCCCGACTGCTCATAAGGGGTGGTTAATCTTCAGAACAGGATGCATGCTGGACGTGAGGGAGTGACAATCTACCTGTGTCATTAAGGTCTCTGTTACCTTTTCCTGGGGCGACACTTCAGGTGAGTTATTATATAAAAAAGAGACTCACTTTATACAATACATGAAAAAATAACACCACCATTTAACTTACATAAATTAACACACAATACAGTACTGAATGCCTAACTAGCTTAGCTCCCCCACCCCAGCCTCCCTTGAGCGAGCAGGAGCGTGCTGTGTATGGCCACCACCCCAACCAATCACCTCGACTCAGCTAGGTGGACAGCCCACCTGCTATTACTCCCTACTACTTTACTTCCCGTTTCTATTCTTTCCTTCTCTCTTTCCTCTCCTCTCTCATGGCAAAGTCATTTCCCACTTTACTTCATCATCGTTACTCAGTAAGACAGCAGTAGACCACGACGCTTAACACTGTACCTGCCTGACTCTGGTGTTACCTGTACTGTGTTAATTGGCTTGAAGAACATACAACTCTAAAACGTGATATGAATTGTTAATTTTCATAGGAAGATGAACTAGACAAAAAACGACCTTTATAACTAAATGTCAGACCAAATACTGTCAAGAGGTGTGAACAGCTTCCATATGGAGAGGAGAGGATCTTTAATTGAAGTCTAATGTGTCACTTCACGCAATAACTCTGTGGGGTGGACACATCGACAACACAAGAGTGACCGACATATAAACACTTCCGAGACAACGATAACTAATGACTTTTTTTGTTTGTCCTTTCAGAACAAAGTTCACTCCTGGGATTATCTCTCATAAACGAAGCATCACCAAGCACAAGCACCACACACCTGTATAGGCCTTCAGTATCGTCAACCAGCAACTGTCTATATGATAATAGTCCAGACAAAACCTTGCTTTTACTTTAACCCGGAAATAAACATCGACAGGTTTATTAGAAATAATTATGACGACAGTAAGTTTTCAAGGTTCAAGTGTCCTTATTTCCGGCCAATGGTTCCAGGAAAACCTTAAAACTTACAATTAATAAATAATTAAAGATTTTTGTTTCTTGTATCTATATACAGTATATAAAACAAAGAAGTATGTATTTTTGTTTGTGTGTGTGTTTGTGTGTCCGCACGAGAATCTCGGAAACTACTATACCGATCTGTAGTGATGATGGATGGTGTTATATGTAGTGATGATGGATGGTGTTATATGTAGTGATGATGGATGATGTTATATGTAGTGATGATGGATGGTGTTATATGTATTGATGATGGATGATGTTATATGTAGTGATGATGGATGGTGTTATATGTAGTGATGATGGATGGTGTTATATGTAGTGATGATGGATGATATTATATGTAGTGATGATAGGATGGTTCAATATGTAGTGATGGATGGTGTTATATGTAGTGATGATGGATGATGTTATATGTAGTGATGATACGATGGTTTTATATGTAATGATGATGGATGGTGTTATATGTAGTGATGCTGGATGGTGTTATATGTAGTGATGATGGATACAGTTATATGTAGTGATGATGGATGATGTTATATGTAGTGATGATGGGTGGTGTTATATGTAGTGATGGATGGATGGTGTTATATGTGGTGATGATGGATGATGTTATATGTAGTGATGATGGATGGTGTTATGTGGTGATTATGGATGATGTTATATGTAGTGATGATGGATGGTGTTATATGTAGTGATGATGGATGATGTTATATGTAGTGATGATGGATGGTGTTATATGTAGTGATGATGGATGATGTTATATGTAGTGTTGATGGATGATGTTATATGTAGTGATGATGGGTGGTGTTATATGTAGTGATGATGGATGATGTTATATGTAGTGATGATGGGCGGTGTTATATGTAGTGATGATCTATCTTCTATCGATATAAAACAAAGTATGTCTGTTTGTGTGTGTGTGTGTGTGTTTGCTTGTGTGTCCGCACGAGAATCTCGAAAACTACTCTACCGATCTGTAGTGATGATGGATGATGTTATATGTAGTGATGATAGATGGTGTTATATGTAGTGATGATGGATGGTGTTATATGTAGTGATGATGGATGATGCCATAATAGTGATGATGGATGGTGTTATGTAGTGATGATGGATGGTGTTATATATGTACACCTTTTAGTGATGGATAGTGTACCTTGATGATATTCTTTTATTGTTGATGATGGATGGTGTTATATGTAGTGATGATGGATGGTGTTATATGTAGTGATGATGGATGATGATGTTATATGTAGTGATGATGGATGATGTTATATGTAGTGATGATGGATGTTATATGCTAGACGATGATGGATGGTGTTATATGCAGTGATGATGGATGATGTTTATGTAGTGATGATGGATGGTGTTATATGTAGTGATGATGGATGGTGTTATATGTAGTGATGATGGATGGTGTTATATGTAGTGATGATGGATGTGTTATATGTGGATGATGTTATATGTAGTGATGATGGATGGTGTTATATGTAGTGATGATGGTGTTATATGTAGTGATGATGGATGATGTTATATGTAGTGATGATGGATGGTGTTATATGTGGTGATGATGGATGGTGTTATATGTAGTGATGGATGGTGTGTGATGATGGATGGTGTTATATGTAGTGATGATGGATGATGTTATATGGTGATGATGGATGGTGTTATATGTGGTGATGATGGATGATATATCTAAGTGATGATGGATGGTGTTATATGTAGTGATGATGGATGATGTTATATGTAGTGATGATGGATGTTGTTATATGTAGTGATGATGGATGATGTTATATGTATAGATGATGGATGATGTTATATGGTGATGATGATGCAAAGTTATATGAAAGTATATGGATGATGTTATATGGTGATGATGTAGCAAATGTTATATGGTGATGATCTATCTTCTATCGATATAAAACAAAGAAGTATGTCTGTTTGTGTGTGTGTGTGTGTGTTTGCTTTGTGTGTCCGCACAGAGAATCTGAAAACTACCGATCTGTAGTAGATGATGGATGGTGATATGTAGTGATGATGGATGGTGTTATATAGTGACGATGGATGATGTTATTTGTAGTGATGATGGATGATGTTAGGATGTAGTGATGATGGATGGTGTTAATGCAGTGATGATGATGGTGTTATATGTACTATGTAGTGATGATGGATGGTGTTATATGTAGATGATGATGATGTTAAGGCGGTAGTGATGATGGATGGTGTTATATGTAGTGAGATGATGTGTTATTGCGGTAGTGATGATGATGGTGTTATATGTAGTGACAGATGGATGGTGTTATATGTAGTGATGATGGATTGAAGTTATATGAGTGACGATGGATGGTGTTATAATGTAGTGATGATGGATGGTGTTATATGGTGATGATGGATGGTGTTATGTAGTGACGATGGATGATGTTATATGTATTGATGATGGATGGTGTTATATGTAGTGATGATGGATGGTGTTATATGTAGTGATGATGGATGATGCTATATGTATGATGATGGATGGTATTATATGCAGTGATGGGATGGTCTACACGTAGTGACGATGGATGGTGTTATGTAGCGAAACGGATGGTGTATGTAATGATGATGGATGATGTTATATGTAGTGACGGATGTGCTATATGCAGTGACGACGGACGATATATGTAGTGACGATGGATGGTGTTATATGTAGTGACGATGGATGATGTTATATGTAGTGATGATGGATGTTGTTATATGTAGTGATGATGGATGATGTTATATGTAGTGATGATGGATGATGTTATATGTAGTGATGATGGTGGTGTGATATGTAGTGACATGGATGATGGTTAATATGTAGTGATGATGGGTGAAATTATATGAAAGATGATCATTCTATCGATATAAAACAAAAGAAGTATGTCTGTTTGTGTGTGTGTGTGTGTGTTTGCTTGAAATCAAGACGAGAATTCTGAAAACTACTCTACCGATTCAGTGATGATGGATGATGTTATATGTAGTGAGCGATAGATGGTAAGTTATATGTAGTGATGATGGATGGTGTTATATATAGTGATGATGGATGATGTTATATGTTATAAGTGCTTTAAATAACATGGTAAATATTACTGAGCCTTCATCAGGGGTTGGTGCCTCCAGGCTACCAGAGCAAACTATTAGTGACATTTTCTTATTCGATGGCAGCAGTTGAGAAGATTCATTAGCTGGAGGCAAGTACAGACAGAAAGCGGCAAATTTCTGCCGCGCCCCCTGATGTCGCCCAAATTGACACAACTGAAGCGAATTGATTCTGCAACGGACTCATCATGGTCAACTCAATATAAACGGGTTGTTGGTCGGCAAATATTGACAGAAACAATAAACTCCAGCAGCAGCAGTCAAGGCTGTTCAAAAATTGATCGGCACCGTAGTAGCTAACTTCAACCATTAGCGATTTCGGCCATGTCAATGCTGTCACCATCCAATCGTCCAACAGCCTTATCACAGGAGGCTTCGTCAAAGTATCGGATGTATGCGAAGCCATAGTGTTCATTTTGGTTGTCTTTTGCGGGCATCACAAATAGGTCGATCTGTCCACATTCCTCAAACAATGGTCGAATCTGCTTAGGGGCCACACCAGGGTAGATGTTTGTTGCAACCACCACAAAGCTGGTGTCGAAGTCTACAACGAAATCCTTGCAAGCCTTCACCTCCACCTCAGACACCTTCGATACAGTGCATCGGAACACCATTGTGATGTACTGACACTAACAGCTCTCTCACTGAGGTCAAATCAAAATTTGACCATACAGAAAGAATTACGGTTTAATAAGGTTGGAATTTAAAGAAATTGACAACAAAATGAAGCTCTGTTTATCACTATAGTGTTGAGGACTTGTGTTTGTAGAGATGATGGATGGTGTTATAATATGTAGTGATGATGGATGGTGTTATATGTAGTGATGAAGGATGGCGTAATATGTAGTAATGATGGATGGTGTTATATGTAGTGATGATAGGAGGGTAATATATGTAGTGATGATGGATGGTGTTATATATAGTGATGATGCATGATGATATATGTAGTGATGATGGTTGGTGTTATATGTAGTGATGCTGAATGGTGTTATATGTAGTGATGATGGATAGAGTTATATGTAGTGATGATGGATGATGTTATATGTAGTGATGATGGGTGGTGTTATATGTAGTGATGTTGAATTGTGTTATATGTAGTGATGATGGATGATATTATATGTAGTGATGATAGGATGGTTCTATATGTAGTGATGGATGGTGTTATATGTAGTGATGATGGATGATGTTATATGTAGTGATGATAGGATGGTTTTATATGTAGTGATGATGGATGGTGTTATATGAAGTGATGATGGATAGAGTTATATGTAGTGATGGATGATGTAATATGTAGTGATGATAGGTTGGTGTTATATGTAGTGATGCTGGATGGTGTTATGTGTAGTGATGATGGATAGAGTTATATGTAGTGATGGATGATGTAATATGTAGTGATGATGGGTGGTGTTATATGTAGTGATGTTGGATGGTGTTATATGTAGTGATGATGGATGATATTATATGTAGTGATGATAGGTTGGTTTTATATGTAGTGTTGATGGATGGTGTTATATGTAGTGATGATGCATGATGTTATATGTAGTGATGATGGGTGGTGTTATATGTAGTGATGCTGGATGGTGTCATATGTAGTGATGATGGATGGAGTTATATGTAGTGATGATGGATGACATTATATGTAGTGATGATGGGTGGTGTTATATGTAGTGATGTTGGATGGTGTTATATGTAGTGATGATGGATGATATTATATGTAGTGATGATAGGTTGGTTTTATATGTAGTGTTGATGGATGGTGTTATATGTATTGATGATGCATGATGTTATATGTAGTGATGATGGGTGGTGTTATATGTAGTGATGCTGGATGGTGTCATATGTAGTGATGATGGATGGAGTTATATGTAGTGATGATGGATGATATTATATGTAGTGATGATGTTTGGTGTTATATGTAGTGATGTTGGATGGTGTTATATGTCGTGATGGATGGTTCTATATGTAGTGATGGTGGATGGTGTTATATGTAGTGATGATGGATCGTGTTATATGTAGTGATGATGGATAGTGTTATATGTAGTGATGATGATGGATGGTGTTATAAGTAGTGATGATGGATGTTGTTATATGTAGTGATGAAGGATGGTGTTATATGTAGTGATGATGATGGTGTTATATGTAGTGATGATGGATGAAGTTATATGAAGTGATGATGATGGTGTTATGTGATGATGGATGGCGCGGCAGCATGATGGATCCGCATTATATGGTGAGATGGATGGTGTTATATGGTGATGATGACGGCATTATATGTAGTGATGATGGATGATGTTATATAGTGATGATGGAGAGCGTTATATATAGTGATGATGGACGGTGTTATATGTAGTGATGAGTGATCAGTAAGCAGGCGTAGTGATGATGACGGACGACGTTATATGCAGTGACGACGGATAGTTATATACAGTGATGATGGATGGTGTTATATATAGTGATGATGGATGGTACATATGTGGTGATGAGGGATGGTGTTATATGTAGCGATGAAGCGATGGATGGTGTTATATTTAGTGATGATTGATGATGTATGGCGTAGTGATGACGGATGATGTTAAGTGCAGTGATGATGGCGCTGTTATATGTATGATGATGGATGGTGTTATAAAAGTGACGACGGAAGGCTGGCAGTGATGATGATGGTGTTATATGTAGTGCGACGACGACGTTGCAAGCGTGATGACGGATGGGTTATATGTAGTGATGATGGATGATATTACATGTAGTGATGATTGACGGCGCTATATGCAGTGACGATGACGGTGTTATATGTAGTGATGATGGATGATGCTACATGCAGACGATGACGTGTTCGCGTGCGATGATGGACGGTGCTACATGCAGTGACGACGGACGATCTTATATGCAGTGATGATGGACGGTCGTTACAGGCGCGACGATGGACGGTGCCATGCTTTTGATGACGACGGACAGTGTTATATAGTGATGGCGGACGATGTTATCCAGCAGAGAAGGGCGGATGGTGTCATATAGCGATGATGGATGGTAAGCGGCGAAAGCAGATGATGGTGTTACGCGCATTGACGATGGATGAAGTTATATATAGAGATGAGAGGTATTATATAGTGACGATGGAAGGTGTTATATATAGTGATGATGGATGGCGTTATATGCGATAGATAGAGGGATGGTGTTATATGTAGATGGATGGTGTTATATGTAGTGACTGATGAGTGATGTTATATATAGTGATTACGGATGATGTTATATATAGTGATGATGGCCAGCGCTATATATAGTGACAGATGGATGGCGTTATATGAAGTGATGACGGATGGCGTTACATATAGTGACGATGAAGTATTACGGTGATTACGGACGCTATATATAGTGATGATGGACGATGTTATAGAAGACGACGACGCAGCATTATAGCGCAATGACGATAGACGATGTTACACAAATAGGTGATGACGGATGGCGTTATATATAGTGATGATTAATGGTGTTATATGTAGTGACGATGGATGGGTTATATAAGCGCAGGATGATGGATGGTGTTATATGAAGTGGATGATGGATGGTGTTATATGTAGATGATGGATGATGTATACGTAGTGATGATGGATGAAGTTATATGTAAAGATGATGGATGGCGTTATATGCAGTGATGGATGATGTTATATGTAGTAGATGATGGATGCGTTATATGTAGTGATGATGGATGATGTTATATGTAGTCATGATGATGGTGTTATGCAGTAAGGATGATGGTATGAGAGTGATGATGGATGACGTTATATGTAGTACGATGGATGCGTTGGCATGTAGCATCGGTGGATGGTGCCATGCCGCGACGATGGATGATGGCGCGTAGTGATGAATGGATGATACGATGTAGTGATGACGGAGGTTAGCATATCGCGACGATGGACGGTGCCATATGGCGATGACGGATGTTAAGGCGTAGTTATGATGGATGGCATTATATGCAGTGATGATGGATGATGTTACATATAGTGACGATGTAAGCGGTGTATACATAGTGACATGTGACGGTGTTATATGTAGTGATGATGGGTGGTGCTATATAAAGTATAGTGATGATGGTGTTATATGGTGATGATGGATGGCGCCGTATGCAGTGACGATGGATGATGTTATATGGTATCAGATGGATGATGTAATATGTAGTGATGATGGATGGTGTTATATGTAGTGATGAGGAAAAGCGTGGTGATGATGGATGGTGTATATGGTGTGATCAGGATGATGTTATATGCAGTGATGATGGATGGTTATATGCAGTGATGATGACGGTGATATAGGTAGGATGATGGACGATGCTGATGGAAAGATAATGGATGGTGCTATATGCAGTGATGATGGATGGCGTTACATGCAGTGATGATGGATGATGTTATATGTAGTGATGATGGATGGTGTTATATGTCGATGATGGATGGTGTTATATGTAGTGATGATGGATCATGTTATATGTAGTGATGATGGATGGTGTTATATGTAGTGATGATGGATGGCATGATGATGTTATATCAGTGATGATGGATAGTGTAATATAGAAGGACAGATGGTGTTATATGGTGATGATGGATGGTGTTATATGTAGCACGATGGATGAGATGTTATATGTAGAGATGATGGAGGTGTTACATAGTGATGATGGATGGTGAAAGTATATATAGTGATGATCGATGGTGTTATATGCAGTGATGAGGGATGGTGTTATAGTGGTGATGATGGATGGTGTTATATTTAGTGATGATTGATGATGTTATATATAGTGAATACGATGTTATATGATGAACGTCACATGTAGAGACGATGGATGGTGTTATATGGTGATGACGGATGGTGTTACATACAGCATAGAGATGATGGATGGTGTTATATGTAGTGATGAGGATGGTGTTATGGCGTATGATGATGGATGGTTAGGTGATGATGGATGGTGCTATATGAAAGTGATGATGGATGATACTATATGCAGGACGATGGATGGTGTTATATGAAGGATGATGATGGATAGAGTATGTAGGATGATGGATGATGTTATATGTAGTGATGATGGATGGTGTTATATGCAGTGATGATGGATGGTGTTATATGTAGTGATGATGGACGGTGTTATATGTAGTGATGATGGATGATGCTATATGAGTGATGATGGACGGTATTATATGTAGTGATGATGGATGATGTTATATGTAGTGACGATGGATGATGCTATATGCAGTGATGATGGACGGTGCTATAGGTAGTGATGATGGATGGTGTTATATGAGTGATGAATGGATGGCATTACATGCAGTGATCATGACGATGTTATCTATGGTGATGATGGACGTGCATAAAGGCGATGGGATGGTGCTAAGTGAAGATGATGTCACGATGTCAGTGATGATGGATGACGTTATATAGAGATGATGGAGCGTTATATATAGCGATGATGGATGGTGTTATATAAGTGATGATGGATGGTGTTATATGTAGTGATGAGGGATGGTGCATATGGTGGTGATGGAGGTGCAATATGCAGGATTATTGACGATGTTATATAGTGATGACGATGCCATATATGATGATGGCAGTGTTACAGTGATGATGGATGGCAAGATATGAAGTGATGATGGATGGAGTTATATATAGTGATGACGATGTTACGCGATGATGGATGGTGTTATGTAGTGATGATGGAGGTTATATGTAGTGATGATGGATGGCATTAGCGTGAAACCAAAGATAGATGATTAAGGCTACAGTGACGACTTGATGGGCTATATATAGTGATGATGGATGGCAGAGCAGCGTAGACGATGGACGGTGTTATATACAGTATAGTGATGATAAAGAAGTAGCAGATGATGGATGGAAATATATGGTGATGATGATGATGTTATATGCAGTGATGATGGATGATGTTACATGTGGCGATGATG
Source organism: Homarus americanus (assembly GCF_018991925.1). Lineage (NCBI taxonomy): Eukaryota > Metazoa > Arthropoda > Malacostraca > Decapoda > Nephropidae > Homarus > Homarus americanus. The sequence continues at coordinate 1,359 of NW_024742009.1, read as the reverse complement.
GATGGGGTTATAAGGCGTAGTGATGATGGATGGTATATACAGAAAGTGATGATGATGGTGCTATATGAGTGATGATGGATGGCAGTTATATGTAGTGATTATGGATGAGATGCATTATGTAGTCGCGATGGATGGTGTTATATGAGTGATGCTGATGGTGTTGCCGTAGTGATGATGGATGATGTTGATATGTAGTGATGATGGATGGCATTATATGGAAAGTGATTTGCGATGGGTATATGAAAGCCATGATGGATGGTGTTTATGTAGTGATGATGGATGATGTTATATGTAGTGATGATGGAGTTTATAGACGATGGATGCGTTATATAAGGCGATGATGGATGGTGTTATATGCAGTGATGAGGATGCAGTTATATGTAGTGATGATGGATTGTGCTATATCGCAGTGACGATTGATGATGCTGGCGATGATGATGATGTTATATGCAAGGGATGATGGGTGGTGTTATATGCAGTGATGATGGATGGTGTTATAAGTGGCATGACGGACGGATTATATGCAGTGATGATGGATGATGTTACATATAGTGATGATGGATGGTGATATATAGTGATGATGGATGGAACTATATGTAGTGATGATGGATAGTGCTATATGCTATATAGTGATGCTGGATGGTGCGTTATATGGCATTGATGGATGGTGCTATATCGAAGTGATAATGATGCGCTGCGCGACGATTGATGGTGCTATATGTAGTGATGATGGACGATATTACATGCAGTGATGATGGATTGTGTTATAAGGCAGTGTGATCGTACGGCAAGAGGCGTAGCAACGGAGGATGCGTTATATGCAGTGATGATGACGGCGTTATGCTGCAGTGATGATGGACGGCGTTATATGCAGTGACGATGGACGACGTTATATGCAGGATGATGGATGGTAGTATGGGTGACATGATGATGTTATATGTAGTGATGATGGATGGTGTTATATGTAGTGATGATGAGATGTTACACACAGTAAATGATGAAGGTGTTATATATAGTGATGATGATGGTGTTATATATAGTGATGATGCGGATATATATAGTGATGATGGATGGGGGATATATAGTGATGATGGATGGTGTTATATGTAGTACGGGATGGCAGGCATATAGAGATGATGCATGGTGTTATATGTAGTGATGATTGATGATGTTATATAGAGGTGATGATGACGTTTTATATAGTGACGATGGTGGTGTATATAGTGATGATTGAAGGTGTTTATGCAGTGATGATGGATATATATAGTGATGATGGATGCAGTGTTAAGCCAGTGACAGATGGTGGTGTTATGTAGTGATGATGGATGAGCAATACGTAACTGAACGAAGCAAATTGAG
>NW_024742008.1:0-3684 GCF_018991925.1 Homarus americanus | reverse complement strand
TTTGCCTGATGTATAAAGTGAAATAGTAATGTGTTAGGTGCATGTGATAACGGCCCATCGTAATATTTCTGAGACGTGCTCAGCTCCTCTCACCAACCCAGGTCCCCCCGCGCTCTGAACTCACAATAGCGGCGGCCATTATCCCTGTGAGCGTCCCACCATGTGAGAGTCTACCCAGCTATGCTGCTCCACAATGAACCTGTGGATTCCCGGCATACCACCACAAATGAATATGAATACATAATGAAATGCTTGAGAAACACCTCGGTCGTCACTTGAGCGACCTATACTGAGCGTAGAAACAGTACAGTATGCTCTTGGTGACCCTCGTCTCTACACAGGGCGGTGTGCAAACGAGTGCCTGATATGTGTACCTAAATTACAAAGAGTCCCATACTTACAGGTATTGAGTGTAACAGGGGTGGTGAGATGGTGCTACTGTGCATGATAACCTAAGATGCTATATTCCATACAGGTGGAGCAGTCTGACGTGTTTAGTATTAAAGAAGGATGACAGAGGTAGGACGACACGCAATTAATGTAAGACGTCTGTTGTTCTTCTGAGAAGAGCCAACTCACTTGTATTTTAACGGAATGCAGTATGTTTTATAAATGAATAAATTAGTTAAGACATGTTATGGTTTCACCCTCTTTCCCCTTATCGATCTGGTCAACAGAAAACCTAACCCAATGCCTAGTCTCTGCCCGCTACTAACTAGGCTATATACCCCAGAGGTCTGGTGCAGCAACTAAGAATTAAAATAGAGTTAAGTTATCCCTTTAGACTTAGTGACCCCAGATCTGGTAGTATAAATGACAGGTTTTGTAAAACCAGGGTCTTAGAACAACAACAGAACTTCTAGATTTTACTTGTGAATGTGTAGTTTGTCAAAGCGATCAGTGTCATCCACCTATGGAGCCCCTCCTGGTGGATATTGGTGATAGTTATTGGAGGCCGGCGACTGTATAGCAGGTGGCGCTGGTGTTGAGGTGTCACGTAGGCCTTGGCTTGTAACCCGAGCTGGTCATGGTAGTACCAGTCCTGGCCGCTCTGTACCCAGACGTGCTCTGCCCGTGGCCCTGCCCGCCTCTCCCTGGCCCTCCCCACCCCTCCCCGCCGCGGCCCCGACCCATCGGTCAGTTACCAAACCAACCTGCCCACTCCTCCCCCCAAAACCACAAATTCCTGCCTCTGCCCTGCCCTCTCCTTCCCAGGACGACATCATGGCTGATGTGCTTAGGTTCTCAGTCCCGAACCGAAATGCAACCAAATATATGTAAGAAGCAACACACGATGTGTGGAGTTGTAGGAAGGGACCAGCCTGTCAAAATGCACACGGCAGAATCCATCACCCAATAACGACATATTAGACGATAATCGGTGAACCCACTCAGTAGGAAAATACCGTTCACCAGGCGAATGACATACAGTCAACAAATTGAAAGGCATGCCGGAGGACGATGCTGTGAAATGGGTTAAAGTGCACTCCAGAAGTGATCAGTGGACACCAGCTGTCACTCTGAACCACCCAGTGCGCGCTACCAAAGAAATGATCAGGGAGATGACTTGCCTCATAATCAATTACAATCATGACCTGGCTCATTAGCTCTTCAAATACTGGCCATAATACTCATATATTCTGTCAGAGGACCACAGGTCTAATTGCAAAAGAAAACGTGGCAGCAGTTAAAAGGAGATTGACAATGTGGCAGAAAAGAAGGTATGAATTCTCTTCACCACGAAGCAAAGAACACTGCAGGAAGTCTAAAATTCATAGGAGACGGAAGCAAAGCACCGAAGATGTTGCCAGAAAATTTGGTATCAAGATGCGTGAGGAAAAGTGTCCTTGGCGGTAAGATCTCACAGAGGATTTTCCGGTGGTGTTCCGTCAATAAACAGCGAGACATTACAACAAATGAAGAAAAACATCCCCTGCAAGTGAAGAGGAAGGCATCAGGTTCCAGGGTGACTATATCCCACCAAATGCTGTCCTGTTTGAAAATAACAGGAGGGATGGTGTGAAAAAACACTGAAAACTCAGGGAGGGCTGGCCCTTCAGGCCTAGATGCAAACGGTTGGAGAGTCATCCTCAGCACTAACAAGTTTGGTGCCGTAGCAAGAGCCTCTGCAATGCCATCGCCGCCCTTGCAAGAAAGCTAGCAACCTTGTTATGCCACCACCTCCATGCTCTGACGGCCTGCCGCCTCATTCCCCTGAATAAAATTCAGGATGTAGGCCTATAGGAGGAGAGAAGTGCTGAGGCGGATCATTGGAAAATGCATAATGGAGGTGGTAAATGATGATGTCAGGGCAGCTGCAGGAACCTGCAAGTATGTGCTGGCCACCAGGCTGGAGGAAGCTGCCATTCACGCCATGAGAAAGGTATTTGGTCGACGCTTCCAACGCATTCAAAATACTCAACCGCAAGGCCGCACTGCTCAACATCAAGATCAAGTGTCCAAGCTTTGCAATGTGAAAACACTTATAGGAACCCATCAGACCTCTTTATATTAAGCTTCAAGGCCCTAAGAGGAGATACCACCATACAGTCAACTGCGGGAACATGCTGGGGACCCTGTCGCCATGGCAATGTACGCACTAGGCCTGTCTGTGCTCCAACATACAATAAAATATAGAACCGAGTCAAGCAAGTGGCATACGCTGATGACCTAACAGGAGCAGAAAAAGTGGAGGACATCAAAAGTGGTGGACCTGGTAACATCGAGGTCCACACACACACACAGGTGACCTCACTGAGTGAGGACGTGTCTCCTGGCGCTCCGTAGCAGCCAAGGTCATCACGTCGACCAGTAGTTACTTAAGGCAGTTCAGTACTTTTACGGGTAGACAGTGCGTATTTTCAGGTGTCAGTGACTGTAAGTGCCAGACTTGTGAATATGTCTGTTCAGTGGCACGGAATCGTCACCGACCTGTTTCGGCTGAAGTCTGGTGCTAGCTATCCTCCACCCCACACCATCACTCTACTAAAGGCGCTGAGAATCTTCCACAACCGCGGCTGCAGACGGGGTCGCCACATTCCCAGACGAATCCCTATCACACCGAGCAAGCATAGGAAAGTCAAGCCAGTACTTGAAAGACAGTACTCGCTATGAAGTGCCATGACTATGGTACAGCCTACCATCCCTACTGCTGTGAAATGTCACATCTTTATGCAACAAGGTGGAGGAGGTCAGTGTCACAGTGAAGTCAGTTGGTGCAGGTATTGTGGCTATTAACGAGGCGTAGCAAATTGTTCCTGAGATCTGTGCCATAGAAAACTATGAGTTATTTCACCACCTTAGAAAGGACAGGAGAGGTGGGGGTGTAGTTCTGTACTGTCGCAGTGACCTCAAACCACCACTAGGTGTTACATAAGAAGAACATAAGAAAATAAAGAGTCTGCAATAGGCCGGTTGGCCTGTGCATGGCAGCTCCTGTCGAGTAACTACACTCTCTATCATGTACCTGAAGATGTAGAAGCCTTGTGGGTTCAGGTCACTCCCACCTCCACCCCCCCAGCTTGCCTCCCTCATTGTCTGTGTATGCTATCACACCCTCTCCCCTGCGCACCAACCGCCAATGTACTGATTACTCATATTATAGACACTGCCTGACTCCTGAGATCCAGATTTCCATGTGCTAAACTAGTGATATGCGGTGACTTCAATGAGTTAGACATCATA
>NW_024742007.1:0-23290 GCF_018991925.1 Homarus americanus | reverse complement strand
TCTGGGCCACCAGGACACTATAAGCAGTCCAAAACACTGTTATATTTCACACAAAGCCTGTTCAACGAGCTTATGGCACTGTGAACCTCTAATGGGGACCACCCGTGCCGCTTAGGTGATTAGAGCAACGTTTAACCAAATCCGGCTTCGAAACCCAAGGATCCATATATATTTCATTAGCCCAATAAAGCACGCGGACGTCTACATATAATCAACACCTCACCCCACCAGGATTCGAACCCACGATCTTATAATTGTGACCGGGGAACGCTACCTCTGGGCCACCAGGACACTAAAAGCATTCCTAGACTCTGTTATATTTCACACAAACCCTGTTCAACGAGCTTATGGCACTGTGAATCTGTAATGGGGACCACCAGTGCCGCTTAGGTTTTCAGAGTAACGTTTTACCAAATCCGGCTTCGAAACACTAGGATTCATATCTATTTCATTAACCCAATAAAGCACGCACACTTCTACATATAATCAACACTTCACCCCACCAGGATTCGAACCCACGATCTTATAATTGTGACCGGGGAACGCTACCTCTGGGCCACCAGGACACTAAAAGCAGTCCTAGACTCTGTTATATTTCACACAAAGCCTGTTCAACGAGCTTATGGCGCCGTGAACCTCTAATGGGGACCACCAGTGCCGCTTAGGTGTTTAGAGTAACGTTTTACCAAATCCGGCTTCGAAACACTAGGATCCATATCTATTTCATTAGCCTAATAAAGCACGCGGATTTCTACATATAATCAACACCTCACCCCACCAGGATTCGAACCCACGATCTTATAATTGTGACCGGGGAATGGTACCTCTGGGCCACCATGACACTAAAAGCAGTCCTAGACTCTGTTATATTTCACACAAAGCCTGTTCAACGAGCTTATGGCACTGTGAACCTCTAATGGGGACCACCCGTGCCGCTCAGGTGATCAGAGCAACGTTTTACCAAATGCTGATTGGAAACACGAGGATCCATACATATTTCATTAGCCCAATAAAGCACGCGGACGTCTACATATAATCAACACCTCACCCCACCAGGATTCGAACCCAAGATCTGATAATTGTCACCAGGGAATGCTACCTGTGGACCACCAGGACACTAAAAGCAGTCTTAGACTCTGTTATATTTCACACAAAGCCTGTTCAACGAGCTTATGGCGCCGTGAACCTGTAATGGGGACCACCAGTGCCGCTTAGGTTTTCAGAAAAACGTTTTACCAAATCCGGCTTCGAAACACGAGGATCCATATCTATTTCATTAGCCCAATAAAGCACGCACACTTCTACATATATTCAACACCTCACCCCACCAGGATTCGAACCCACGATCTTATAATTGTGACCGGGGAACGCTACCTCTGGGCCACCAGGACACTCAAAGCAGTCCTCTACTCTGTTATATTTCACACAAAGCCTGTTCAACGAACTTATGGCGCCGTGAACCTCTAATGGGGACCACCAGTTCCGCTTAGGTGTTCAGAGTAACGTTTTACCAAATCCGGCTTCGAAACACGAGGATCCATGTCTATTTCATTAGCCTAATAAAGCACGCAGATTTCTACATATAATCAACACCTCACCCCACCAGGATTCGAATCCATGATCTTATAATTGTGACCGGGGAACGCTACCTCTGGGCTACCAGGACACTAAAAGCAGTCCTAGACACTGCTATATTTCACACAAAGCCTCTTGAACGAGCTCATGGCGCCGTGAACCTCTAATGGGGCCACCCCTGCCGCTTAGGTGATCAGAGCAACGTTTTACCAAAACCTGCTTCGAAAGACGAGAATCCATAAATATTTCATTAGCCCAATAAAGCACGCACACTACTTCATATAATCAACAACTCACCCCGCCAGGATTCGAACCCACGATCTTATAATTGTGACCGGGGAACGCTACCTCTGGGCCTCCAGGACACTAAAAGCAGTAATAGACTCTGTTATATTTCACACAAAGCCTGTTGAACGAGCTTATGATGCTGTGAACCTTTAATAGGTACCACACGTGCCGCTTGGTGACCAGAGGAACGTTTTACCAAATCCGGCTACGAAACAGGAGGATCCATATATATTTCTTTAGCCCAATAAAGCATGCGGACTTCTACATATACTCAACACCTCACCCCACCAGGATTCGAACCCAAAATCTGATAATTGTGACCAGGGAATGCTACCTGTGGGCCACCAGGACAATAAAAGCAGTCCTAGACTCTGTTATATTTAACACAAAGCCCGTTGAATGAGCTTATGGCGCCGTGAACCTATAACGAGGGCCACCCCTGCCGCTTAGGTGATCAGAGCAACGTTTAACCAAATCCGGCTTCGAAACACGAGGATCCATATATATTTGATTAGCCCAATAAAGCACGCGGACGTCTACATATAATCAACACCTCACCCCACCAGGATTCAAACCCAAAATCTGATAATTGTGACCAGGTAATGCTACCTGTGGACCACCAGGACACTAAGAGCAGTCCTAGACTCTGTTATATTTCACACAAAGCCTGTTCAACGAGCTTAGGGCGCCGTGAACCTGTAATGGGGACCACCAGTGCCGCTTAGGTGATCAGAGTAACGTTTTACCAAATCCGGCTTCGAAACACGTGGATCCATATCTATTTCATTAGCCTAATAAAGCACGCGGATTTCTACATATAATCAACACCTCACCCCACCAGGATTCGAACCCACGATCTTATAATTGTGACCGGGGAATGGTACCTCTGGGCCACCAGGACACTAAAAGCAGTCCTAGACTCTGTTATATTTCACACAAAGCCTGTTCAACGAGCTTATGGCACTGTGAACCTCTAATGGGGACCACCCGTGCCGCTCAGGTGATCAGAGCAACGTTTTACCTAATGCTGATTGGAAACACGAGGATCCATATATATATCATGAGCCCAATAAAGCACGCGGACGTCTACATATAATCGACACCTCACCCCACCAGGATTCGAACCCAAGATCTGATAATTGTCACCAGGGAATGCTACCTGTGGACCACCAGGACACTAAAAGCAGTCTTAGACTCTGATATATTTCACACAAAGCCTGTTCAACGAGCTTATGGCGCCGTGAACCTGTAATGGGGACCACCAGTGCCGCTTAGGTTTTCAGAGTAACGTTTTACCAAATCCGGCTTCGAAACACGAGGATCCATATCTATTTCATTAGCTCAATAAAGCACGCACACTTCTACATATATTCAACACCTCACCCCACCAGGATTCGAACCCACGATCTTATAATTGTGACAAGGGAATGCTTCCTGTGGACCACCAGGACACTAAGAGCAGTCCTATACTCTGTTATATTTCACACAAAGCCTATTCAACGAGCTTATGGCGCCGTGAACCTGTAATGGGGACCACCAGTGCCGCTTAGGTGTTCAGAGTAACGTTTTACCAAATCCGGCTTCGAAACACGAGGATCCATATCTATTTCATTAGCCCAATAAAGCACGCACACTTCTACATATAATCAACACCTCACCCCACCAGGATTCAAACCCACGATCTTATAATTGTGACTGGAGAACGCTACCTCTGGGCCACCAGGACAGTAAAAGCAGTCCTAGACTCTGTTTTATTTCACACAAAGCCTGTTCAATGAGCTTATGGTGCCGTGAACCTCTAATGGGGACAACCCGTGCCGCTTAGGTGATCAGAGCAACGTTTTACCAAATCCGGCTTCGAAACACGAGGATCGATATATATTTCATTAGCCCAATAAAGCACGCATATTTCTACATATAATCAACACCTCACCCCACCAAGATTCGAACCCACGATCTTATAATTGTGACCGGGGAACGCTACCTCTGGGCCACCAGGACACTAAAAGCAGTCCTAGACGCTGTTATATTTTACACAAAGCCTGTTGAACGAGCTTATGGCTCCGTGAACCTCAAATGGGGACCACCCGTGCCACTTAGGTGGTCAGAGCAACGTTTTACCAAATCCGGCTTCGAAACACGAGGATCCATATATATTTCATTTGCCTAATAAAGCACACGGGCTTCTACATATAATCAACACCTCACCCCACCAGGATTTGAACCCACGATCTTATAATTGTGACCGGGGAACACTACCAGTCTGGGCCACCAGGACACTATAAGCAGTCCAAAACACTTATATTTCACACAAAGCCTGTTCAACGAGCTTATGGCACTGTGAACCTCTAATGGGGACCACCCGTGCCGCTTAGGTGATTAGAGCAACGTTTAACCAAATCCGGCTTCGAAACCCAAGGATCCATATATATTTCATTAGCCCAATTAAGCACGTGGACGTCTACATATAATCAACACCTCACCCCACCAGGATTCAAACCCAAAAACTGATAATTGTGATTAGGGAATGCTACCTGTGGACCACCATGACAATAAAAGCAGTCCTATACTCTGTTATAATTCACACAAAGCCTGTTCAACGAGCTTATGGCGCCGTGAACCTCTAATGGGGACCACCAGTGCCGCTTAGGTGTTCAGAGTAACGTTTTACCAAATCCGGCTTCGAAACACGAGGATCCATATCTATTTCATTAGCCTAATAAAGCACGTGGATTTCTACATATAATCAACACCTCACCCCACCAGGATTCGAATCCACGATCTTATAATTGTGACCGGGGAACGCTACCTCTGGGCTATCAGGACACTAAAAGCAGTCCTAGACACTGCTATATTTCACACAAAGCCTCTTGAACGAGCTCATGGCGCCGTGAACCTCTAATGGGGGCCACCCCTGCCGCTTAGGTGATCAGAGCAACGTTTTACCAAAACCTGCTTCGAAAGACGAGAATCCATATATATTTCATTAGCCCAATAAAGCACGCACACTACTTCATATAATCAACACCTCACCCCGCCAGGATTCGAACCCACGATCTTATAATTGTGACCGGGGAACGCTACCTCTGGGCCACCAGGACACTAAAATCAGTAATAGACTCTGTTATATTTCACACAGAGCCTGCTAAACGAGCTTATGATGCTGTGAACCTTTAATAGGTACCACACGTGCCGCTTGGTGACCAGAGGAACGTTTTACCAAATCCGGCTACGAAACAGGAGGATCCATATATATTTCTTTAGCCCAATAAAGCATGCGGACTTCTACATATAATCAACACCTCACCCCACCAGGATTCGAACCCAAAATCTGATAATTGTGACCAGGGAATGCTACCTGTGGGCCACCAGGACAATAAAAGCAGTCCTAGACTCTGTTATATTTAACAAAAAGCCTGTTGAATGAGCTTATGGCGCCGTGAACCTATAACGGGGGCCACCCCTGCCGCCTAGGTGATCAGAGCAACGTTTAACCAAATCCGGCTTCGAAACACGAGGATCCATATATATTTCATTAGCCCAATAATGCACGCGGACGTCTACATATAATCAACACCTCACCCCACCAGGATTCAAACCCAAAATCTGATAATTGTGACCAGGTAATGCTACCTGTGGACCACCAGGACACTAAGAGCAGTCCTAGACTCTGTTATATTTCACACAAAGCCTGTTCAACGAGCTTATGGCGCCGTGAACCTGTAATGGGGACCACCAGTGCCCCTTAGGTGTTCAGAGTAACGTTTTACCAAATCCGGCTTCGAAACACGAGGATCGATATATATTTCATTAGCCCATTAAAGCACGCATATTTCTACATATAATCAACACCTCACCCCACCAAGATTCGAACCCATGATCTTATAATTGTGACCGGAGAACGCTACCTCTGGGCCACCAGGACACTAAAAGCAGTCCTAGACGCTGTTATATTTTACACAAAGCCTGTTGAACGAGCTTATGGCTCCGTGAACCTCAAATGGGGACCACCCGTGCCACTTAGGTGGTCAGAGCAACGTTTTACCAAATCCGGCTTCGAAACACGAGGATCCATATATATTTCATTTGCCTAATAAAGCACACGGGCTTCTACATATAATCAACACCTCACCCCACCAGGATTTGAACCCACGATCTTATGATTGTGACCGGGGAACACTACCAGTCTGGGCCACCAGGACACTATAAGCAGTCCAAAACACTGTTATATTTCACACAAAGCCTGTTCAACGAGCTTATGGCACTGTGAACCTCTAATGGGGACCACCCGTGCCGCTTAGGTGATCGGAGCAACGTTTAACCAAATCCGGCTTCGAAACCCAAGGATCCATATATATTTCATTAGCCCAATAAAGCACGCGGACGTCTACATATAATCAACACCTCACCCCACCAGGATTCAAACCCAAAAACTGATAATTGTGAATAGGGAATGCTACCTGTGGACCACCATGACAAGAAAAGCAGTCCTACACTCTGTTATATTTCACACAAAGCCTGTTGAACGAACTTATGGCGCCGTGAACCTCTAATGGGGACCACCCGTGTCGCTCAGGTGATCAGAGCAACGTTTTACCAAATGCTCATTGGAAACACGAGGATCCATATATATTTCATTAGCCCAATAAAGCACGCGGACGTCTACATATAATCAACACCTCACCCCACCAGGATTCGAACCCAAGATCTGATAATTGTCACCAGGGAATGCTACCTGTGGACCACCAGGACACTAAAAGCAGTCTTAGACTCTGTTATATTTCACACAAAGCCTGTTCAACGAGCTTATGGCGCCGTGAACCTGTAATGGGGACCACCAGTGCCGCTTAGGTTTTCAGAAAATCGTTTTACCAAATCCGGCTTCGAAACACGAGGATCCATATCTATTTCATTAGCCCAATAAAGCACGCACACTTCTACATATATTCAACACCTCACCCCACCAGGATTCGAACCCACGATCTTATAATTGTGACCGGGGAACGCTACCTCTGGGCTACCAGGACACTAAAAGCAGTCCTAGAAACTGTTAAATTTCACACAAAGCCTGTTGAACGAGCTTATGGCGCCGTGAACCTCTAATGGGGGCCACCCCTGCCGCTTAGGTGATCAGAGCAACGTTTTATCAAATCCGGCTTCGAAAGACGAGAATCCATATATATTTCATTAGCCCAATAAAGCACTCACACTACTTCATATAATCAACACCTCACCCCACCAGGATTCGAAACCACGATCTTATAATTGTGACCGGGGAACGCTACCTCTGGGCCACCAGGACACTAAAAGCAGTCCTAGACTCTGTTATATTTCACACAAAGCCTGTTGAACGAGCTTATGACGCTGTGAACCTCTAATTAGGACCACCCGTGCCGCTTAAGTGATCAGAGCAACGTTTTACCAAATCAGGCTTTGAAACACGAGGATCGATATATATTTCATTAGCCTAATAAGGCACGCAGATTTCTACATATAATCAACACCTCACCCCACCAGGATTAGAGCCCACGATCTTATAATTGTGACCGGGGAACGCTACCTCTGGGCCACCAGGACACTAAAAGCAGTCCTAGACGCTGTTATATTTTTTCACAAAGCCTGTTGAACGAGCTTATGGCTCCGTGAACCTCTAATGGGGGCTACCTGTGCCACTTAGGTGGTCAGAGCAACGTTTTACCAAATCCGGCTTCGAAACACGAGGATCCATATATATTTCATTTGCCTAATAAAGCACACGGGCTTCTACATATAATCAACACCACACCCCACCAGGATTTGAACACACGATCTTATAATTGTGACTGGGGAACACTACTAGTCTGGGCCACCAGGACACTATAAGCAGTCCAAAACACTGTTATATTTCACACAAAGCCTGTTCAACGAGCTTATGACGCTGTGAACCTCTAATTAGGACCACCCGTGCCGCTTAAGTGATCAGAGCAACGTTTTACCAAATCAGGCTTTGAAACACGAGGATCGATATATATTTCATTAGCCTAATAAAGCACGCATATTTCTACATATAATCAACACCTCACCCCACCAGCATTCGAACCCACGATCTTATAATTGTGACCGGGGAATGGTACCTCTGGGCCACCAGGACACTAAAAGCAATCCTAGACTCTGTTATATTTCACACAAAGCCTGTTCAACGAGCTTATGGCACTGTGAACCTCTAATGGGGACCACCCGTGCCGCTCAGGTGATTAGAGCAACGTTTTACCAAATGCTGATCGAAACACGTAGGATCCATATATATTTCATTAACCCAATAAAGCACGCGGACATCTACATATAATCAACACCTCACCCCACCAGGATTCGAACCCAAGATCTGATAATTGTCACCAGGGAATGCTACCTGTGGACCACCAGGACACTAAAAGCAGTCCTAGACTCTGTTATATTTCACACAAAGCCTGTTCAACGAGCTTATGGCGCCGTGAACCTGTAATGGGGACCACCCGTGACGTTTAGATGTTCAGAGTAACGTTTTACCAAATCCGGCTTCGAAACATGAGGATCCATATCTATTTCATTAGCCCAATAGAGCACGCACACTTCTACATATAATCAACACCTCACCCCACCAGGATTCGAACCCACGATCTTATAATTGTGACAGGGGAACGCTACCTCTGGGCCACCAGGACACTAAAAGCAGTCCTATTCTCTGTTATATTTCACATAAAGCCTGTTCAACGAGCTTATGGTGCCGTGAACCTCTAATGGGGACCACCAGTGCCGCTCAGGTGTTCAGAGTAACGTTTTACCAAATCCGGCTTCGAAACACGAGGATCCATATCTATTTCATTAGCCTAATAATGCACGCAGATTTCTACATATAATCAACACCTCACCCCACCAGGATTTGAACCCACGATCTTATAATTGTGACCGGGGAAGGCTACCAGTCTGGGCCACCTGGACACTATAAGCAGTCCAAGACTCTGTTATATTTCACACTAAACCTGTTCAATGAGCTTATGGTGCCGTGAACCTCTAATGGGGACAACCCGTGCCGCTTAGTTGATCAGAGCAACGTTTTACCAAATCCGGCTTCGAAACATGAGGATCGATATATATTTTATTAGCCTAATAAAGCACGCATATTTCTACATATAATCAACACCTCACCCCACCAGGATTCGAACCCACGATCTTATAATTGTGACCGGGGAACGCTACCTCTGGGCCACCAAGACACTAAAAGCAGTCCTAGACTCTGTTATATTTCACACAAAGCCTGTTCAACGAGCTTATGGCGCCGTGAACCTCTAATGGTGACCACCCGTGCCACTTAGGTGGTCAGAGCAACGTTTTATCAAATCCGGCTTCGAAACACGAGGATCCATATATATTTCATTTGGCTAATAAAGCACACGGGCTTCTACATATAATCAACACCTCACCCCACCAGGATTCAAACCCACGATCTTATAATTGTGACTGGAGAACGCTACCTCTGGGCCACCAGGAGAGTAAAAGCAGTCCTAGACTCTGTTATATTTCACACAAAGCCTGTTCAACGAGCTTATGGCGCCGTGAACCTCTAATGGGGACCACCAGTGCCGCTTAGGTGTTCAGAGTAACGTTTTACCAAATCCGGCTTCGAAACACGAGGATCCATATCTATTTCATTAGCCTAATAAAGCACGTGGATTTCTACATATAATCAACACCTCACCCCACCAGGATTCGAATCCACGATCTTATAATTGTGACCGGGGAACGCTACCTCTGGGCTATCAGGACACTAAAAGCAGTCCTAGACACTGCTATATTTCACACAAAGCCTCTTGAACGAGCTCATGGCGCCGTGAACCTCTAATGGGGGCCACCCCTGCCGCTTAGGTGATCAGAGCAACGTTTTACCAAAACCTGCTTCGAAAGACGAGAATCCATATATATTTCATTAGCCCAATAAAGCACGCACACTACTTCATATAATCAACACCTCACCCCGCCAGGATTCGAACCCACGATCTTATAATTGTGACCGGGGAACGCTACCTCTGGGCCACCAGGACACTAAAATCAGTAATAGACTCTGTTATATTTCACACAGAGCCTGCTGAACGAGCTTATGATGCTGTGAACCTTTAATAGGTACCACACGTGCCGCTTGGTGACCAGAGGAACGTTTTACCAAATCCGGCTACGAAACAGGAGGATCCATATATATTTCTTTAGCCCAATAAAGCATGCGGACTTCTACATATAATCAACACCTCACCCCACCAGGATTCGAACCCAAAATCTGATAATTGTGACCAGGGAATGCCACCTGTGGGCCACCAGGACAATAAAAGCAGTCCTTGACTCTGTTATATTTAACAAAAAGCCTGTTGAATGAGCTTATGGCGCCGTGAACCTATAACGGGGGCCACCCCTGCCGCCTAGGTGATCAGAGCAACGTTTAACCAAATCCGGCTTCGAAACACGAGGATTCATATGTATTTCATTAGCCCAATAAAGCACGCACACTTCTACATATAATCAACACCTCACCCCACCAGGATTCAAACCCAAAATCTGATAATTGTGACCAGGTAATGCTACCTGTGGACCACCAGGACACTAAGAGCAGTCCTAGACGCTGTTATATTTTACACAAAGCCTGTTGAACGAGCTTATGGATCCGTGAACCTGTAATGGGGACCACCAGTGCCCCTTAGGTGTTCAGAGTAACGTTTTACCAAATCTGGCTTCGAAACACGAGGATTGATATGTATTTCATTAGCCCAATAAAGCACGCACACTTCTACATATAATCAACACCTCACCCCACCAGGATTCAAACCCACGATCTTATAATTGTGAGTGGAGAACGCTACCTCTGGGCCACCAGGACAGTAAAAGCAGTCCTAGACTCTGTTATATTTCACACAAAGCCTGTTCAATGAGCTTATGGTGCCGTGAACCTCAAATGGGGACAACCCGTGCCGCTTAGGTGATCAGAGCAACGTTTTACCAAATCCGGCTTCGAAACACGAGGATCGATATATATTTCATTAGCCCATTAAAGCACGCATATTTCTACATATAATCAACACCTCACCCCACCAAGATTCGAACCCACGATCTTATAATTGTGACCGGGGAACGCTACCTCTGGGCCACCAGGACACTAAAAGCAGTCCTAGACGCTGTTATATTTTACACAAAGCCTGTTGAACGAGCTTATGGCTCCGTGAACCTCAAATGGGGAACACCCGTACCACTTAGGTGGTCAGAGCAATGTTTTACCAAATCCGGCTTCGAAACACGAGGATCCATATATATTTCATTTGCCTAATAAAGCACACGGGCTTCTACATATAATCAACACCTCACCCCACCAGGATTTGAACCCACGATCTTATAATTGTGACCGGGGAACACTACCAGTCTGGGCCACCAGGACACTATAAGCAGTCCAAAACACTGTTATATTTCACACAAAGCCTGTTCAACGAGCTTATGGCACTGTGAACCTCTAATGGGGACCACCCGTGCCGCTTAGGTGATCAGAGCAACGTTTAACCAAATCCGGCTTCGAAACCCAAGGATCCATATATATTTCATTAGCCCAATAAAGCACGCGGACGTCTACATATAATCAACACCTCACCCCACCAGGATTCAAACCCAAAAACTGATAATTGTGATAGGGAATGCTACCTGTGGACCACCATGACAAGAAAAGCAGTCCTAGACTCTGTTATATTTCACACAAAGCCTGTTGAACGAGCTTATGGCGCCGTGAACCTCTAATGGGGACCACCCGTGCCGCTCAGGTGATCAGAGCAACGTTTTACCAAATGCTCATTGGAAACACGAGGATCCATATATATTTCATTAGCCCAATAAAGCACGCGGACGTCTACATATAATCAACACCTCACCCCACCAGGATTCGAACCCAAGATCTGATAATTGTCACCAGGGAATGCTACCTGTGGACCAAAGGACACTAAAAGCAGTCTTAGACTCTGTTATATTTCACACAAAGCCTGTTCAACGAGCTTATGGCGCCGTGAACCTGTAATGGTGACCACCAGTGCCGCTTAGGTTTTCAGAGTAACGTCTTACCAAATCCGGCTTCGAAACAAGAGGATCCATATCTATTTCATTAGCCCAATAAAGCACGCACACTTCTACATATATTCAACACCGCACCCCACCAGGATTCGAACCCACGATCTTATAATTGTGACCGGGGAACGCTACCTCTGGGCCACCAGGACACTAAAAGCAGTCCTAGACTCTGTTATATTTCACACAAAGCCTGTTCAACGAGCTTATGGCGCCGTGAACCTTTAATAGGTACCACACGTGCCGCTGGGTGACCTGAGGAACGTTTTACCAAATCCGGCTACGAAACACGAGGATCCATATATATTTCATGAGCCCAATAAAGCATGCGGACTTCTACATATAATCAACACCTCACCCCACCAGGATTCGAACCCAAAATCTGATAATTGTGACCAGGGAATGCTACCTGTGGGCCACCAGGACAATAAAAGCAGTCCTAGACTCGGTTATATTTAACACAAAGCCTGTTGAATGAGCTTATGGCGCCGTGAACCTATAACGGGGGCCACCCCTGCCGCTTAGGTGATCAGAGCAACGTTTAACCAAATCCGGCTTCGAAACACGAGGATCCATATATATTTCATTAGCCCAATAAAGCACGCGGACGTCTACATATAATCAACACCTCACCCCACCAGGATTCAAACCCAAAATCTGATAATTGTGACCAGGTAATGCTACCTGTGGACCACCAGGACATTAAGAGCAGTCCTAGACTCTGTTATATTCCACACAAAGCCTGTTCAACGAGCTTATGGCGCCATGAACCTCTAATGGGGACAACCCGTGCCGCTTAGGTGATCAGAGCAACGTTTTACCAAATCCGGCTTCGAAACACGAGGATCGATATATATTTCATTAGCCCAATAAAGCACGCATATTTCTACATATAATCAACACCTCACCCCACCAAGATTCGAACCCACGATCTTATAATTGTGACCGGGGAACGCTACCTCTGGGCCACGAGGACACTAAAAGCAGTCCGAGACGCTGTTATATTTTACACAAAGCCTGTTGAACGAGCTTATGGCTCCGTGAACCTCAAATGGGGACCACCCGTGCCACTTAGGTGGTCAGAGCAACGTTTTACCAAATCCGGCTTCGAAACACGAGGATCCATATATATTTCATTAGCCCAATAAAGCACGCGGACGTCTACATATAATCAACACCTCACCCCACCAGGATTCAAACCCAAAAACTGATAATTGTGAATAGGGAATGCTACCTGTGGACCACCATGACAATAAAAGCAGTCTTAGACTCTGTTATATTTCACACAAAGCCTGTTCAACGAGCTTATGGCGCCGTGAACCTGTAATGGGGACCACCAGTGCTGCTTAGGTTTTCAGAAAAACGTTTTACCAAATCCGGCTTCGAAACACTAGGATTCATATCTATTTCATTAACCCAATAAAGCACACACACTTCTACATATAATCAACACCTCTCCCCACCAGGATTCGAACCCACGATCTTATAATTGTGACCGGGGAACGCTACCTCTGGGCCACCAGGACACTAAAAGCAGTCCTAGACTCTGTTATATTTCACACAAAGCCTGTTCAACGAGCTTATGGCGCCGTGAACCTCTAATGGGGACCACCAGTGCCGCTTAGGTGTTCAGAGTAACGTTTTACCAAATCCGGCTTTGAAACACGAGGATCCATATCTATTTCATTAGCCTAATAAAGCACGCGGATTTCTACATATAATCAACACCTCACCCCACCAGGATTCGAACCCACGATCTTATAATTGTGACCGGGGAATGGTACCTCTGGGCCACCAGGACACTAAAAGCAGTCCTAGACTCTGTTATATTTTACACAAAGCCTGTTCAACGAGCTTATGGCACTGTGAATCTGTAATGGGGACCACCAGTGCCGCTTAGGTTTTCAGAGTAACGTTTTACCAAATCCGGCTTCGAAACACTAGGATTCATATCTATTTCATTAACCCAATAAAGCACGCACACTTCTACATATAATCAACACCTCACCCCACCAGGATTCGAACCCATGATCTTATAATTGTGACCGGGGAACGCTACCTCTGGGCCACCAGGACACTAAAAGCAGTCCTAGACTCTGTTATATTTCACACAAAGCCTGTTGAACGAGCTTATGGCGCCGTGAACCTCTAATGGGGACCACCAGTGCCGCTTAGGTGTTCAGAGTAACGTTTTACCAAATCCGGCTTCGAAACACGAGGATCCATATCTATTTCATTAGCCTAATAAAGCACGCGGATTTCTACATATAATCAACACCTCACCCCACCAGGATTCGAATCCACGATCTTATAATTGTGACCGGGGAACGCTACCTCTGGGCTATCAGGACACTAAAAGCAGTCCTAGACATTGCTATATTTCACACAAAGCCTCTTGAACGAGCTCATGGCGCCGTGAACCTCTAATGGGGGCCACCCCTGCCGCTTAGGTGATCAGAGCAACGTTTTACCAAAACCTGCTTCGAAAGACGAGAATCCATATATATTTCATTAGCCCAATAAAGCACGCACACTACGTCATATAATCAACAACTCACCCCGCCAGGATTAGAACCCACGATCTTATAATTGTGACCGGGGAACGCTACCTCTGGGCCACCAGGACACTAAAAGCAGTAATAGACTCTGTTATATTTCACACAAAGCCTGTTGAACGAGCTTATGATGCTGTGAACCTTTAATAGGTACCACACGTGCCGCTTGGTGTCCAGAGGAACGTTTTACCAAATCCGGCTACGAAACATGAGGATCCATATATATTTCTTTAGCCCAATAAAGCATGCGGACTTCTACATATAATCAACACCTCACCCCACCAGGATTCGAACCCAAAATCTGATAATTGTGACCAGGGAATGCTACCTGTGGGCCACCAGGACAATAAAAGCAGTCCTAGACTCTGTTATATTTAACACAAAGCCTGTTGAATGAGCTACTGGCGCCGTGAACCTATAACGGGGGCCACCCCTGCCGCCTAGGTGATTAGAGCAACGTTTAACCAAATCCGGCTTCGAAACACGAGGATCCATATATATTTCATTAGCCCAATAATGCAAGCGGACGTCTACATATAATCAACACCTCACCCCACCAGGATTCAAACCCAATATCTGATAATTGTGACCAGGTAATGCTACCTGTGGACCACCAGGACACTAAGAGCAGTCCAAGACTCTGATATATTTCACACAAAGCCTGTTCAACGAGCTTATGGCGCCGTGAACCTGTATTGGGGACCACCAGTGCCCCTTAGGTGTTCAGAGTAACGTTTTACCAAATCCTGCTTCGAAACACGAGGATTCATATATATTTCATTAGCCCAATAAAGCACGCACACTTCTACATATAATCAACACCTCACCCCACCAGGATTCAAACCCACGATCTTATAATTGTGACTGGAGAACGCTACCTCTGGGCCACCAGGACAGTAAAAGCAGTCCTAGACTCTGTTATATTTCACACAAAGCCTGTTCAATGAGCTGATGGTGCCGTGAACCTCAAATGGGGACAACCCGTGCCGCTTAGGTGGTCAGAGCAACGTTTTACCAAATCCGGCTTCGAAACACGAGGATCCATATATATTTCATTTGCCTAATAAAGCACACGGGCTTCTACATATAATCAACACCACACACCACCAGGATTTGAACCCACGATCTTATAATTGTGACCGGGGAACACTACCAGTCTGGGCCTTAGGACACTACAAGCAGTCCAAAACACTGTTATATTTCACACAAAGCCTGTTCAACGAGCTTATGGCACTGTGAACCTCTAATGGGGACCACCCGTGCCGCTTAGGTGATCAGAGCAACGTTTTACCAAATCCGGCTTCAGAGGCAAGGATATATGCTTCATTGGCCCAATAAAATAACAGCGGGCGTCTTATATAATCAACACCTCCACCAGGATTCAAACCCAAAAGCTGATAATTGTGAATAGGAGATACTGCCTGTGGACCACCATGACAATAAAAGCAGTCCTGGCTCTGTTATATTTAAAAGCCTGTTGATTGAGCACTTATTGCGCCGTGAACCTCTGTATGGGGACCACCGTGCCGCTCCAGGTGATCAGGCAACGTTTTACCAAATGTGGCTTCGAAACACGAGGATCCATATATTTCATTTGCCCAATAAAGCATGCGGACTTCTTCATATAATCAACACCTCACCCCACCAGGATTCGAACCCACGATCTTCTAATTGTGACTGGGGAACGCTACCTCTGGCCCACGAGGACACTAAAAGCATTCCTAGACTCTGCTATATTTCACACAAAGCCTGTTCAACGAGCTTATGGCGCCGTGAACCTCTAATGGGGACCACCCGTGGCGCTTAGGTGATCAGAGCAACGGATTACCAAATCCGGCTTCGAAAAACGAGTATCCATATATATTTCATTAGCCCAATAAAGCATGTAGATTTCTACATATAATCAACACCTCACCTCACCAGGAGTCAAACCCAAAATCTTATAATTGTGACCAGGGAATGCTACCTGTGGACCACCATGACACTAAAAGCAGTCCTAGACTCAGTTATATTTCACGCAAAGCCTGTTGAGCAGGCTTATGACCTTTGTAGACCTCTAGTGGGACCACCGTGCATGAAGTGATCAGAAAAACGTTTTACCAAATCCGGCTTCGAAACACGAGGATCCATATCTATTTCATTAGCCCAATAAAGCACGCACACTTCTACATATATTCAACACCTCACCCCACCAGGATTCGAACCCACGATCTTATAATTGTGACCGGGGAACGCTACCTCTGGGCCACCAGGACACTAAAAGCAGTCCTAGACTCTGTTATATTTCAAACAAAGCCTTTTCAACGAGCTTATGGCGCCGTGAACCTCTAATAGGGACCACCAGTGCCGCTTAGGTGTTCAGAGAAACGTTTTACCAAATCCGGCTATGAAACACGAGGATCCATATCTATTTCATTAGCCTAATAAAGCAAGTAGATTTGTACATATAATCAACACCTCACCCCACCAGGATTCGAATCCACGATCTTATAATTGTGACCGGGGAACGCTACCTCTGGGCTACCAGGACACTAAAAGCAGTCCTAGACACTGCTATATTTCACACAAAGCCTCTTGAACGAGCTTATGGCGCCGTGAACCTCTAATGGGGGCCACCCCTGCCGCTCAGGTGATCAGAGCAACGATTTACCAAATCCTGCTTCGAAAGACGAGAATCCATATATATTTCATTTGCCTAATAAAGCACACGGGCTTCTACATATAATCAACACCACACCCCACCAGGATTTGAACCCACGATCTTATAATTGTGACTGGGGAACACTACTAGTCTGGGCCACCAGGACACTATAAGCAGTCCAAAACACTGTTATATTTCACACAAAGCCTGTTCAACGAGCTTATGACGCTGTGAACCTGTAATTAGGACCACCCGTGCCGCTTAAGTGATCAGAGCAACGTTTTACCAAATCAGGCTTTGAAACACGAGGATCGATATATATTTCATTAGCCTAATAAGGCACGCAGATTTCTACATATAATCAACACCTCACCCCACCAGGATTCGAACCCACGATCTTATAATTGTGACCGGGGAACGCTACCGCTGAGCCAGCAGGACACTTAAAGCAGTCCTAGACTCTGTTACATTTCACGCAAAGCCTGTTCAACGAGCTTATGGCGCCGTGATCCTCTACTGGGAACCACCAGTGCCGCTTAGGTGTTCAGAGCAACGTTTTACCAAACCCGGCTTCGAAACACGAGGATCTATATATATTTCATTAGCCCAATAAAGCACGCGGACTTCTACATATAATCAACACCTCACCCCACCAGGATTCGAACCCACAATCTTATAATTGTGACCGGGAAACGCTACCTCTGGGCCACCAGGGGACTAAAAGCAGTCCTAGACTCTATTATATTTCACACAAAGCTTGTTCAATGAGCTTATGGCGCCATGAAGCTCTAATGGGGACCACCAGTGCCACTTAGGGTTTCAGAGCAACGTTTTACCAAATCCGGCTTCGAAACACGAGGATCCATATAAATTTCATTAGCCCAATAAAGCACGTGGGCTTCTACATATAATCAACACCTCACCCCACCAGAATTCGAACCCACGATCTTATAATTGTGACCGGGGAAGGCTGCCTCTGGGCTACCAGGACAATAAAAGAAGTCCTTGACTCTGCTATATTTCACACAAAGCCTGTTCAACGAGCTTATGACGGTGTGAACCTCTAATGGGGACCACCCGTGCCGCTTAGGTGATCAGAGCAACGTTTTACCAAATCCGGCTTCGAAACACGAGGAGCCATGTATATTACATTAGCCCAATAAAGCACGCGGACTTCTAAATATAATCAACACCGCACCCCACCAGGATTCAAACCCATGATCTTATAATTGTGACCGGGAAACGCTACCTCTGGGCCACCAGGACACAGAAAGCAGTCCTAGAACGCTGTTATATTTCACACAAAGCCTGTTGAACGAGCTTATGGCGCCGTGAACCTCTAATGGGGACCACCCGTGCCGCCTAGGTGATCAGAGCAACGTTTACCAAATCCGGTTTCGAAAAACGAGGATCCATATATATTTCAGTAGCCCAAAAAAGCACACGGACTTCTACATATAATCAACACCTCACCCCAGCAGGATTCAAACCCAAAATCTTATAATTGTGACCAGGGAACGCTACCTGTGGACCACCTGACACTAAAAGCAGTAATAGACTCTGTTATATTTCACGCAAAGCTTGTTCAACGAGCTTATGGCGCCGTGAACCTCTACTGGGGACCACCAGTGCCGCTTAGTTGTTCAGAGCAACGATTTACCAAATCCGGCTTCGAAACACGAGGATCCATATATATTTCATTAGCCCAGTAAAGCACGCGGACTTCTACATATAATCAACACCTCAACCCACCAGGATTCAAACCCAAAATCTTATAATTGTGACCAGGGAATGCTACCTCTGGGCCACCAGGACACTAAAAGCAGTCCTAGACTCTGTTATATTTCACACAAAGCCTGTTCAATGAGCTTAGGGCTCCGTGAACCTCTAATGGGGACCATCCGTGCCGCTTAAGTGATCAGAGCAACGTTTTAAAAAAATCAGGCTTCGAAACACGAGGATCGATATATATTTCATTAGCCTAATAAGACACGCAGATTTTTTACATATAATCAACACCTCACCCCACCAGGATTCGAACCCACGATCTTATAATTGTGACCGGGGAACGCTACCTCTGGGCCACCAGGACACTTAAAGCAGTCCTAGACGCTGATATATTTCACACAAAGCCTGTTCAACGAGCTTATGGCGCCGTGAACATTTAATAGGTACCACACGTGCCGCTTGGTGACCAGAGGAACGTTTTACCAAATCTGGCTACGAAACACGAGGATCCATATATATTTCTTTAGCCCAATAATGCATGCGGACTTCTACATATATTCAACACCTCACCCCACCAGGATATGAACCCACGATCTTATAATTGTGACCGGAGAATGCTACCTCTGGGCCACCAGGACAATAAAAGCAGTCCTAGACTCTGTTATATTTCACACAAAGCCTGTTGAATGAGCTTATGGCACCGTGAACCTATAATGGGGGCCACCCCTGCCGCTTAGGTGATCAGAGCAACGTTTAACCAAATCCGGCTTCGAAACATGAGGATCCATATATATTTCATTAGCCCAGTAAAGCTCGCGGACGTCTCTATATAATCAACACCTCACCCCACCAGGATTCAAACCCAAAATCTGATAATTGCGACCTGGGAATGCTACCTGTGGACCACCAGGACACTAAAAGCAGTCCTAGACTCTGATATATTTCACACAAAGCCTGTTCAACGAGCTTATGGCGCCGTGAACCTCTACTGGGGACCACCAGTGCCACTTAGGTGTTCAGAGCAACGTTTTACCAAATCCGGCTTCGAAACACGAGGATCCATATCTATTTCATTAGCCTAATAAAGCACGTAGATTTGTACATATAATCAACACCTCAACCCACCAGGATTCGAATCCACGATCTTATAATTGTGACCGGGGAACGCTACCTCTGGGCTACCAGGACACTAAAAGCAGTCCTAGAAACTGTTAAATTTCTCACAAAGCCTGTTGAACGCGCTTATGGCGCCGTGAACCTCTAATGGGGGCCACCCCTGCCGCTTAGGTGATCAGAGCAACGTTTTACCAAATCCGGCTTCGAAAGACGAGAATCCATATATATTTCATTAGCCCAATAAAGCACGCGGACGCTCTATAGTAATCAACACTCTCACCCCACCAGGATTCAAACCTGTAAATCTGATAATTACATCTGTGGAATGCTACCTGTGGACCAATTAGACACTAAAAGCAGTCCTAGACTCTGCTATATTTCACATAAAGTTTGTTCAACGAGCTTATATGCCGTGGAACTCTATCAGGGGACCACCAGTGCCGCTTAGGTGTTCAGAGCAAACAAGTACCAAATCCGGCTTCGAAACACGAGGATCCATATATATTTCATAAGCCCAATAAAGCATGCACACTTCTACATATAATCAACACCTCACCCCACCAGGATTCAAACCCACGATCTTATAATTGTGACAGGAGAACGCTACCTCTGAGCCACCAGGACACTAAAAGCAGTCCTAGACTCTGTTATATTTCACACAAAGCCTGTTCAACGAGCTTATGGCACTGTGAACCTCTAATGGGGACCACCCGTGCAGCTTAGGTGATCAGAGCAACGTTTAACCAAATCCGGCTTCGAAACCCAAGGATCCATATATATTTCATTAGCCCAATAAAGCACGCGGACGTCTACATATAATCAACACCTCACCCCACCAGGATTCAAACCCAAAAATTGATAATTTTGACTAGGGAATGCTACCTGTGGACCACCATGACAATAAAAGCAGTCCTAGACTCTGTTATATTTCACACAAAGCCTGTTGAACGAGCTTATGGCGCCGTGAACCTCTAATGGGGACCTCCCGTGCCGCTTAGGTGATCAGAGCAACGTTTTACCAAATCCGGCTTCGAAACACTAGGATTCATATCTATTTCATTAACTCCAATAGCACGCACACTTACATATAATCAACACCTCACCCCACCGATTCGAACCCACGATCTTATAATTGTGACCGTGAACGCTACCTCTGGGCCACCAGGACACTAAAATCGGGTCCTAGACTTGTTATATTTCACACAAAGCCTGTCTAACGAGCTTATGGCGCGTGAACCTCTATCGGGGACTACCAGTGCCGCTTAGGTGTTCAGAGTAACGTTTTTACCAAATCCGGCTTCGAAACACGAGGATCCATATATATTTCATTAGCCCAATAAAGCACCCGGACTTCTACATATAATCAACACCTCAGCCCACCAGGATTTGTACCCACGATCTTATAATTGTGACCGGGGAACGCTACCTCTGGACTACCAGGACACTAAAAGCAGTCCTAGACTCTGTTGTATTTCACACAAAGCCTGTTCAACGAGGTTATGGCGCATTGAACCTCTAATGAGGACCACCAGTGCCGCTTAGGTGTTCAGAGTAACGTTTTACCAAATCCGGCGTCGAAACATGAGGATTCATATCTATTTCATTAGCCCAATAAAGCACGCACACTTCTACATATAATCAACACCTCACCCCACCAGGATTCAAACCCACGATCTTATAATTGTGACTGGAGAACGCTACCTCTGGGCCACCAGGACAGTAAAAGCAGTCCTAGACTCTGTTTTATTTCACACAAAGCCTGTTCAATGAGCTTATGGTGCCGTGAACCTCTAATGGGGACAACCCGTGCCGCTTAGGTGATCAGAGCAACGTTTTACCAAATCCGGCTTCGAAACACGAGGATCGATATATATTTCATTAGCCCAATAAAGCACGCATATTTCTACATATAATCAACACCTCACCCCACCAAGATTCGAACCCACGATCTTATAATTGTGACCGGGGAACGCTACCTCTGGGCCACCAGGACACTAAAAGCAGTCCTAGACGCTGTTATATTTTACACAAAGCCTGTTGAACGAGCTTATGGCTCCGTGAACCTCAAATGGGGACCACCCGTGCCACTTAGGTGATCAGAGCAACGTTTTACCAAATCCGGCTTCGAAACACGAGGATCCATATATATTTCATTTGCCTAATAAAGCACACGGGCTTCTACATATAATCAACACCTCACCCCACCAGGATTTGAACCCACGATCTTATAATTGTGACCGGGGAACACTACCAGTCTGGGCCACCAAGACACTATAAGCAGTCCAAAACACTGTTATATTTCACACAAAGCCTGTTCAACGAGCTTATGGCACTGTGAACCTCTAATGGGGACCACCCGTGCCGCTTAGGTGATTAGAGCAACGTTTAAGCAAATCCGGCTTCGAAACCCAAGGATCCATATATATTTCATTAGCCCAATAAAGCACGCGGACGTCTACATATAATCAACACCTCACCCCACCAGGATTCAAACCCAAAAACTGATAATTGTGACTAGGGAATGCTACCTGTGGACCACCATGACAATAAAAGCAGTCCTAGACTCTCTTATATTTCACACAAAGCCTGTTGAACGAGCTTTTGGCGCCGTGAAACTCTAATGGGGACCATCCGTGCCGCTTAGGTGATCAGAGCAACGTTTTCCCAAATCCGGCTTCGAAACACTAGGATTCATATCTATTTCATTAACTGAATAAAGTACGCACACTTCTACATATAATCAACACCTCACCCCACCAGTATTCGAACCCACGATCTTATAATTGTGACCGGGGAACACTACCTCTGGGCCACCAGGACACTAAAAGCAGTCCTAGACTCTGTTATATTTCACACAAAGCCTCTTGAACGAGCTCATGGCGCCGTGAACCTCTAATGGGGACCACCAGTGCCGCTTAGGTGTTCAAAGTAACGTTTTACCAAATCCGTCTTCGAAACACGAGGATCCATATCTATTTCATTAGCCTAATAAAGCACGCGGATTTCTACATATAATCAACACCTCACCCCACCAGGATTCGAACCCACGATCTTATAATTGTGACCGGGGAATGGTACCTCTGGGCCACCAGGACACTAAAAGCAGTCCTAGACTCTGTTATATTTCACACAAAGCCTGTTCAACGAGCTTAGGGCACTGTGAATCTGTAATGGGGACCACCAGTGCCGCTTAGGTTTTCAGAGTAACGTTTTACCAAATCCTGCTTCGAAACTCGAGGATCCATATCTATATCATTAGCCTAATAAAGCACGCAGATTTCTA
>NW_024742006.1:0-21340 GCF_018991925.1 Homarus americanus | reverse complement strand
TGTGATGCCCGCAAAAGACAACAAAAATGAACACTATGGCTTCGCATACATCCGATACTTTGACGAAACCTCCTGTGATAAGGCTGTTGGACGATTGGATGGTGACAGCATTGGCCGCAGCCGAAAATCATCTAACAAGCTGGAAGTTAACTACTACAGTGCCCATGGTACCTTGAACAACCTTGACCGCCAAGCTGCTGAGTTCATAGTTCTGTCCAGTGTTGCCGACCAACACCCCGCCTCTATCCTTAAGAAGACCAACGTGGCCACTACCGTTGCCAAGTCAGTTACCTTCAATTATGACAATTTGGGCGACATCAGGGAGCGCGAAACTTCCACAGCTACTTACACTCTGTCTGTACCTCCCAACCAATGAATTTAACTCAACTGCTGCCATCGAATAAGAAAATGTCGCCAATAGTTGTACCTCTGGGAACCTGGAGGGAGGCACCAACCCCTGATGAAGGCTCAGTAATATCTACCATGTTATGTAAACACTTATAACACATATAACATCATCCATCACCACTACATATAACACCATCCATCATCACTACATATAACACCATCCATCATCACTACATATTACACCATCCATCATCACTACATATAACACCATCCATCATCACTACAGATCGGTAAAGTAGTTTCCGAGATTCTCGTGCGGACACACAAACAAACAGATACTTCTTTGTTTTTTATATCGATAGAAGTAGATCATCACTACATATAACACCACCCATCATCACTACATATAACACCACCCATCATCACTACATATAACACCACCCATCATCACTACATATAACACTACCCATCATCACTACATATAACACCATCCATCATCACTACATATAACACCACCCATCATCACTACATATAACACCACCCATCATCACTACATATAACACCACCCATCATCACTACATATAACACCACCCATCATCATTACATATAACACCACCCATCATCACTACATATAACACCACCTATCACCACTTACATATAACACCACCCATCATCAATATATATAACACTCAACATCATTACATATAACACCACCCATCATCACTACATATAACATCATCCATCATCACTCACTTATAACACCCACATCCACCACTACATATAACACCATCCACTATCACTACATATAACACCACCCATCATTACATATAACACCACCCATCATCACTACATATAACATCATCCATCATCACTACATATAACACCATCCACCATCACTACATATAACACCATCCATCATCACTACAGATCGGTAAAGTAGTTTCCGAGATTCTCGTGCGGACACACAAACAAACAAACAAACATACTTCTTTGCTTTATATATATACATACAAGAAGCAAAAATCTTTAATTATCTATTAATTGTAAGTTTTAAGGTTTTTTTGGAACCCTTGGCAGGAAATAAGGACACTTGAGCCTTGAAAACTTACTGTCGTTGTAATTATTTATAATAAACCTGTCGATGTTTATTTCCGGGTTAAAGTAAAAGGAAGGTTTTGTCTGGACTATTAGCACGCAGACAGTTGCTGGTTGACGATACTGAAGGCCTATACAGGTGTGTGGTGCTTGTGCTTGGTGATGCTTCGTTTATGAGAGATAATCCCAGGAGTGAACTTTTTCTGAAAGGACAAACAAAAAAAGTCATTAGTTATCGTTGTCCCGGAAGTGTTTGTATGTCGGTCACTCTTGTGTTGTCGATGTGTCCACCCCACAGAGTTATTGCCTGAAGTGACACATTAGACTTCAATTAAAGATCCCCTCCATATGGAAGCTGTTCACACCTCTTGACAGTATTTGGTCTGACATTTAGTTATAAAGGTCGTTTTTTGTCTAGTTCATCTTCCTATGACAACATTAACAATTCATATCACGTTTTAGAGTTGTATGATCTTCAAGCCAATTAACACAGTACAGGTAACACCAGAGTCAGGCAGGTACAGTGTTAAGAGTCGTGGTCTACTGTTGTCTTACTGAGTAACGATGATGAAGTAAAGTGGGAAATGACTTTGCCATGAGAGAGGAGAGGAAAGAGAGAAGGAAAGAAGAGAAACGGGAAGTAAAGTAGTAGGGAGTAATAGCAGGTGGGCTGTCCACCTAGCTGAGTCGAGGTGATTGGTTGAGGTGGTGGCCATACACAGCACGCTCCTGCTCGCTCAAGGGAGGCTGGGGGTGGGGGGAGCTAAGCTAGTTAGGCATTCAGTATTGTAATGTGTGTTAATTTGTGCAAGTTAAATGGTGGTGTTATTTTTTCATATATTGTATAAAGTGAGTCTCTTTTTTATAATAACTCACCAAAAGTGTCGCCCCAGGAAAAGGTAACAGAAACCTTAATGGCACAGGTAGATTGTCACTCCCCTCGCCGCCCAGCGTATCCCACCTGAAGATTAACCATCCCGGCGATACCTTGGGGGGGGGGCTTAAGTATAATATATACTCTTATATAATAATGTTGATGCTGTAATACACTGGCAGTCATAGTACAGTACATTTGTTGCCTTTATTAAGTTGAGTTTTGTATTTTTGGAAAAAGAGAGAGAAATTTGAGAAACATAATAGAGAGAGAGAGAGAGAGAGAGAGAGAGAGAGAGAGAGAGAGAGAGAGAGAGAGTGTATTACATTGCCACACCTGATTCCTTCCTGGTGTATAATTTTACCACCTCTGGTACAACTGTGTCTCTTGCCGATCTATTTTGCACTATCGCTTCCTGCCTTTCATCTTCCACCTTTCATCTTCTCCTTCATCTTCTTCTCCCCATCGTCTTTCTCCTCCATCTTACCCCTTCATCTTCCCTCCCTTCTTCCTCCCTTCCATCACCCCCATTCATTTCTACTCCCTTCATCTTCCCCCTTCATCTTCCTCTCCCCTTTATTTTACCCCTCCATTTTCCCCCCTTTCACCTCCCTCCTTCGATCCCCTTTCTTTTCCACCAATCTCCTTACCTTCCACTGTTGTCTTAGTTCATTACTGTTTTTAAGAAATTTAGTTTTTTCAAGGATTTCGATATTTTATTCACTTACAATTCTTTTTTGTTTTAATTTAATTTTCTCACTCCTGATTCAAGTGATTCAAGTGTTGCAGATAATTTATAATATCCAGCCTTTATAATGTCTTTATTGCCTCTTGAGTAAATATCATTACATTACGTTTATAAACAAATACACGACTCAGACACATTGGTATTATAATCACAAAGCAAAGGTATCAAGAAGTTGTGACGCTTCATCTGTACAACCAGTTGAGAATAAACTTTACTTCTCTAAAAGTTTAGAAGAAATGAGGAGAGTTTCTCGCCAGGGGGTGCAGCGCTGTGAGAGAAGAATGTAAATAAGCCTGACTAGCTAAGAAGACGACCAGGGGTAAGAAATGGTCCGTCTTGAGGATGTGGTTCAGGAGGTGAGGTGAAGAAATAAAACTCGAAGACGTCATAAAACACAGAGATGATACTATTTCTAACCTTCCCAAGTCTCTGGTGGGTGGCAGGTGATCACCAACATGAAATACACCAACATGAAATACACCAACATGAAATACACCAACATGAAATACACCAACATGAAATACACCAACATGAAATACACCAACATGAAATACACCAACATGAACTGCGCCAAATTGAAATAGATGATGCCGAGTGAGGTTGATTGTGACTCAGACAGTAACCATAGCAGGACCTAAAAACAGCCAAGACTGTTCTAAAATAAGAACATAAATTATAATTTCTGCCCAAGAGAGGAATGAGTGAACTTTAATTTCCATTATAGTATAAAACTTAACGAGTTTATCTTCAACGTGATTTTAAATTTTAGTGGGTGAATTTCTTCATTGGATAATTAAATCTTTGAGAATAACATTTTAAGGCGGCCATTTAGTGTCATCATGCTGTAAGATGTAGATACGCTCCAAAAATTATGTTTACGATTTTGTGTTAGACGATATGACACAACAGGCAAAGGATTTTGACGACCCGACCGAGACAACAGGAGTCGCAGTGTTCAATTTGAAATTCATCGGTCTCCTCCATAAAGGCACTTATGGAGTGTTTGTTTACAACTCCTAGTGGTTAATGTGATGCAGCAGTGTGCAGCACATAGTCCATAAGGTGTTTCTTATGCCAGACCCTTGAGAGTACAGCGGGTGGTTACACTACTCACCTACCTTACACTCTCCCCGATGCTTTTGTTAGATGTTGAAACAGGAACTGTGGATCAACCTGTACAGCTTCTCCTTTTACTTTCACACAAACAATAGATTTAACATGTTGCCTAAGTATTTTGATGAAACAATAAGCACAAATGTGTTATCGTCATGATCCGCCTTATGTGATTATATTGCCAGTTGATGTGGGCCCGACCTTGTTTTGACACACTGACTGGCCTCGTGTTAATTTATTCTCACTTAACATACTTTTTTCGTACCTGAACTCCTCGACCGAACGCTCTTAAAGTTTGTAGAGAAGTTGAAACGGGTCTTATTGATATTCGTGGAGACAGACTGATAGAGGTCCCAGCAATAAGGGAGTACAGCCGAGTCCTGCTGGAGACACTGAACACATTTACGTTATTACATCTGGAAATACACGATCACTCACCAAAGAAAACGAAGACAATTTTACCAACTAATATGGTCGAGGTTCTGTAGATATGGGCCACAGCTCAGGTACGGTCGCTATCTGATGTTCCCGACCAGTGTAACAAGAAAGATCTTTACAAACACTATAATATGTAGTCAACGTGCAGTGACTCAGTAATAACTTATTGCTCCTTTGATTCAAGTGTTCGACAACAAACCAAATATGTTCCCTCTGTTCCTTTGACTCTATCTTGTGTGCACGATATTGTGGACTGGGGTGTGATCACGATCAATGGTTGTCCCACTCACTCACTCACTAGGTCTCCTGCCATCTCTTACCCATGAAATTAGATTAAATCTGCCCTGTCGTATCCTCTTTACCTATCCTATCCCCCCTTGTCTCTATTAACCTTAATATATCATCACTCTCTCTCCCCTACTCTCCTTCCCTGCTTCCTCTACCACTATCTCCACCTCCTCTTTCCTTCCCCTTTCACAATTATTATATCCTCGTATCTATGTCCGGCATTATCTTTATCTGCTCCTACTTCCTTCACCATATCTCTCTATCCCATCAGCCTAAATCACAATGGCTACAAGAACGAGAGCTTGTGTTGGTAAAAGAGGAATTTTTGAACACCATGACAAATGTATATTTTTTGATGACTTAGGGAGAACGTGTGGCGTGATTAGTGTAGAAGAGGAGATTGTCACACCCTTCTACCCAGTCTTGTTAGTCTCTTATGCCAAACCCTGCCTGTCCTCATATCCTACCCTACTAGTTCCTCATACCCTACCCTGTTAGCCCCTCATACCCTACCCTGTAAATCCCTCATACCCTACCATTCCAGTCCCTCATATTCCACCCTACCAGATCCTCATACCTCACCCTGCCAGATCCTCATACCTCACCCTTCCAGCCTGTCTTTGTGTCCCAACAAAATTAAGTTCTGTAAAAATCTAAAATCGACCTGAAGTCTTTCGCCTTCCCTTACCATCTTCTCCCAGTTGGTTCTCTTTTAAATAGTAGCTCGATGCCCTGGAGTCTCTGGTAGTTTCAATAAGTCTGGAGCCCAACTCATTAAGGAACTTCAGGGTGCTGTCATGCTGGGGAGGGAGGGAGAGGGAGCTGTATTATGCTCTCATGCTGGGGAGGGAGGGAGAGGGAGCTGCATTATGCTGTCATGATGGGGAGGGAGGGAGAGGGAGCTGCATTATGCTGTCATGCTGGGGAGGGAGGGAGAGGGAGCTGCATTATGCTGTCATGCAGGGGAGGGAGGGAGATGGAGCTGCATTATGCTGTCATGTTGGGGAGGGAGGGAGAGGGAGCTGCATTATGCTGTCATGTCGGGGAGAGAGGGAGAGGAGGTCGCATTATGCTGCATGCTGCATTAATATGATGCAGCATAACTCCAGCAGTCTCGCTACAGCTTTGTATGTATGGATGATAACACAGTAGACTGCTTACTGTGATAAACTTATACAGTCGAATGAAAACCTGAGAGACAACTCAATATAAGTCCTTTCATTATACTCTAATATTATTATTATCACGGACACGGACACAAGAATTCAATGGATCTAAGTAACGAAAATAAGGAATAATTTAAGTTGTTGTCAAAGATTTTCATATGATTATTGTTTATAACTGAAGGTCTTGGAACTATTTTATCACAACAAAGAAATATAATGCAGTAAAACATGGACAGTGATGAAGTATAATAAAGAACAAAGACAATAAACTGTGACATAGAGAACATCCAAGATACAGGAAGACAAACAATAGTAAAATGACAAGGACAGTCATGAGGACACTGAAGGTGAAACTAACAACAGATACCTGGAGGAGTTGTTATAAATATTGATTTATGTTTTTAACTTTTTGTACTTTTTTGAAGATTTTGTTTTCTCCACAATACAAAAATATCGGTTAATATTCGGTTTTATCCCAATAGGTATTTGGCATTTTTTACCATTATCACTAGGATTATTTTCAGGTTAGGTCAGGTGAGGTCAGGTAAGGTAGGTTAAAGAATACCAAAATACAAAAAAAAAATATCTACCAATTGGGGAAATTGGGATGAAAAATTTTTTTTACCCAATTTTCTCCAAGAGGTGTAAGATGATCTTGCAGCTTCATACAAATTCACTAAACAACAATAATAATCCAAGAGTTAGTAAGGCATCACCTGGTCATGTTAAGCCCACCTGGTGAAGATAAACATGTTGGTAATGTTTGTATCGTGACTGAACCACCTCACACAGCAGCCCTGAGGCTTTAGGCCACTGACTTAAGTGCTTACATTACACAACATAACGCTCTGTAATGGCCGATGATGCTGTTTTGGTTGTCTAATTGTAGTTTCAAACACGGTAATTACAGCAGGTATCTTTTTATTATCCTGCCATTAAAATATTTATGTGAATTTATAGACTTACGTAACATCATGAAAGTATAAACCGATGAATTAAAATTAAATAATTATCTTATAAAACAACTAATCTATTTAATTTTCCTTTGAGAGTTAAAGGGATAAAATACACACTAACTGGAGTCTAACTAACCTGGTGTGACTCCTCTCCGCCCCACCCAACACATAATCATCCACTCCAGGTAACCTTACACTGCCTAATGGAGCCAAACCTAATAGAATCACACCGAACTTATCCAAATAAACTTTTCAGTGGGTAACCTTGACTCTACCACACCTTGGCTTTAGACGCTAGTATAAGTCTGGCTGGAGGGACCGTAGTCATTATAAGGGAAGCTTTTTGATAATAGCCATTACCTGCCTCCCGTTAACACTAAAGAAATGTTCCTAAAATTAAACGACCGACAATTAAATCCAAATCCTTTTGAATATTTACATAATTTACTGCAGTGTTTCATTTTGTTAGTGTAGGGGCGTTTGTTGTGGCCAGGACTCCTCTTCAGATAATATAAATACAGATAATGTTGTTGTAATAAGTAATCTTTTAATGAAAATGTAGAGAAAAATTGGTCAACAAATCTTAATAGTTATCCTGATTTCTTAAAGAACAATAGAGGAATAAGAAGAGGAGAAGGAGGGAAAGAAAATAAAGCATAAAGAAAAAATATAACAAGGAGGAACAACAGAGAAAAAATGAAGAGTAAGATGAAAGAAACTTAGACTGATCAAAAAGACGTATAACAATCTGATTCAAACTAATCACTATATTAGATCAGACCAGATCAGATCAAGGTTAGGTTAGTTTTGGTTAGATAAGGTCAGATCAGGCGAGATTAGGCTAGGCTAGACTTGTTTTACACTAGGTTAGGTTAGGTTAGGCCGTGCCTGGGCCAGACTCAGACCTGTTTACACTCAGGTTAGCCAGGCCAGGCCAGGCCAGACTTAGTTTTACACCAGGCTAGGTTGTTAGGCTAGCTGCCAGCTGGCCTAGCACAATTGTGTTGTGCCAGGTCAGGCTAGGCCAGGCTAGACCAGACCTGTTTTTTACACCAGGCTGCCATGTTAGGTTAGGCCAGGCTAGCTTAGACTTGGTTTTGCCACCAGAAGAAGCAGGGTCAGGGCTAGACTAGACTTGCTTCTCTACACTAGGTTGTAGTCAGGTTGTGCTGGTGGCTAGGCCAGACTTATTTTACACTAGTTAGGCTATGTTAGGCCAGGCCAGGCCAGGCCAGACCTTGTTTTACACTAGGTTAGGTTATGTTAGGTTAGGCTAGGCTAGGCGAGACTTGTTTTACACTAGGTTAGGTTATGTTAGGTTAGGCTAGGCTAGGCTAGGCGAGACTTATTTTACACTAGGTTAGGTTAGGTCAGGTTAGGTTAGGCTAGACTAGACTAGATTTGTTTTACACTAGGTTAGGTTATGTTAGGTTAGGCTAAGCTAGGCTAGGCTAGACTTGTTTTACACTAGGTTAGGTTAGGTCAGGTTAGACTAGGCTAGACTAGACTTGTTTTACACTAGGTTAGGTTATGTTAGGTTAGGCTAGGCTAGGCTAGACTTGTTTTACACAAGGTTAGGTTAGAAGCAGCCAGGCTAGACAGTGGTGAGCTTGGTTGACGTCAGCAGGCAGACTCTCGCCTGCACCTCACCTCTTATAAACAGAACATTTTATGGTTCTATATATCATACTTTTGTTATCTCAGTACTCACATAGAAATACTAATAGGAGAGTTTAATCTTTGTATATAACTTTAGCTAAGGACACCAACAGTGTGGGAAGTATACACAGAAGGAAAGGTTAAAAGAAAACAATGTATTTCAGTTATAGTCATAGTATTTAAATAACTGCAGCTTAAGATCGTAATTATAACTATATATATATATATATATATATATATATATATATATATATATATATATATATATATATATATATATATATATATATATATATATATATATATATATATATATATATATATATATATATATATATATGTTATATATATATATATATATATATATATATATATATATATATATATATTTATATATATATATATATATATATATATATATATATATATATATATATATATATATATATATATATATATATATATATATGTTAGCGGGAGAGAAAAGGAGAGAAGAGAAGACGGGAATGCTGCATTTAGCAAAAGGGGTGAGGTGCAGTCCTTAGAACAAAATTTTAGGGGGGTCGTATGCATGTTTTCTCAGCACATGAGGACAGTGCTGTCTTTTTTTTAGGGGGTCGATTGTGATATCCAGAAATTTCAGAGTAATTTCAAATGCCCCGCCATGAGTGATACTGAGCGTTCAAGGTCATCTGAGGGGAGGGAGCGCTGCCTGCTCGTAGCGAGAGACTGCGGAACTAGGCCTATATGATATTACAAATGTAATTTACCGAATTAATAATGATGCGATTCTGGCGAAGTTATGACTACATGAATTTGAAATTATTATAGATCGTTTAGCAGTCTGAATAATGCCGCGGGTGTCCCAAGGAGCATATTAGGCGGAAATATATCACGAGGGCCTGCCAGGCGCTCTTGGGGAGACGCGACGCGGCTAGCCAGTCCCGAGAGCATTCACACAGACAAGACGTCTCCGCTGGGCCCATATCGAAATAGTCACGTGGCCTAGTCACCTGTGCTGCGCTATTGCAGTATAACAAGTGTCTCATTCGATCTCAGACAGGGTTAGATAGGCGATAAAGTAAAACTAGACAACAGCAGTCTACATTTCAGGGTTTCCACCAGAAACCCACTGATTGGAGCTGACCGAGTTGATCACAGAGATTGACCGTCATGAGGTTCGCTGTTGATGATTGAGGGTTGCGATTGTCGCCATTGGACCGATCAGTGTAGGCCTGTCACTGTTTAGCGGGGTAGCAAAGGATCTCTTGAGTGAACGAGTGCTCCCGACAACTAAAACGACACGGGACCAGCATCGGCAGTGGGTGATCAGTTCTTACCACTCCGGTGCACAACACCACGTGTCCTCGGTCAGCTAGTGAAACCCTCTTGCTAACGGGAAGCTAAAGTTTCTCTCAACTGCACAAGGTCTGATTGGCTCACTCGCTTCCTGCCCATGGACGCACTGGGAGTACACTGAGGCTATCTGAGTATATTAATGGTCACACACTGAGACCGTGAGTCTAGGACTCTAGGAGATACCTAGAGGAACATTTTATCTTCCTTATTACGGGTGTAGTTAACACCATTCCTCAGACTGATATTATCTTGACGTGTGTAGTTTAATATTTCTTAAATAATTTTGATAGTAGTGGTTTTTGAATGTTTGTGTCATTAAGTGGAACCAGAGTGATACTGTGATTTGATTCTTTTAATGCATCTGATTGTTCTTCATAATTCTGATCTCAAGTATAACCTTGTTCCCCAGAGTCGTGGTTAAGTTAGGTTAGGAAGTGTGCATCTGTTGGGGTGATATAATTTGTTGAGTGCCCTTAAGGCCTATTCATTGTAGAGTACTTAATTTCTTATTTTTTATTACCATTTCCTCAGTGACTGGTATTATTTTGTTGGAAAAACCCCATGGGCTCATTCATTGTAGAGTATTTAATTTCTTATTTTTTAGTACCATTTCCTAAGTGACTGATATTATTTTGT
The DNA here is from genome assembly GCF_018991925.1 of Homarus americanus. Classification (NCBI taxonomy): domain Eukaryota; kingdom Metazoa; phylum Arthropoda; class Malacostraca; order Decapoda; family Nephropidae; genus Homarus; species Homarus americanus. Next base: position 10,660 of record NW_024742006.1, on the reverse strand, counting down.
GAAAGCTCTTAAGGCCTGTTCATGTGTGCAAACAACATTTCTTAATACTTCAAATTTATTGTTGCCTGTGTTTCTAATAATTTCTATGTCATGTATAACTTTTATTCCCCAGAGTAGTGTTTAAAGTTTAAGTTAAGAGGTGCGCATATTGGTGTACCATTATTTGATTGTGTTTGTAGTGTTGGAGGGAATATAAGTGTCTAAAAATTACAGTGTGTCTCATTCATCCCAGTCACAGACGCTATCCTTCCACGGGTCACGGACAGTTCATTTTGTGTAGTAGATTTAAGTGTTCTTGTGCTGGTTCGGGATTTTTCTCAAAGGGGCGCTTCCACTGCCTTTACCATCTATTAAATTTTAATAAACCCCAAGTCAAGTGAAATTAAAGTCCAGCAAATTCCGACCGGTTACATATATATATATATATATATATATATATATATATATATATATATATATATATATATATATATATATATATATATATATATATATACAGCTGCCTACAGGAGCTCCTTTCCTCCCTGTTGTTTCCATTATGTTAATAATGTAGACATAATGTGACAGTAGTTATGACGTCATATGATAAGTGTTACAGCCACTGACGCCAGATTATGGGGGTGGGGGGTAGTTAGAGCAGGTGATCTCAGGTGCTGCCTTTGCCTCCAGGTGTGAGTGATGTGAGGAATTATGACCTCACATGACAAGTGTTGCCTTCACTGACACTTGTTTCATCAAAAGATAAAACACGTAGACGTTTACAGTCATCCACAGACTCACATTTATGGTACAACAGTTGCAGAACTGCATGCAACACACCTGGTTCCACATTGAGCTTAGAATCCAACGATGCAGTGTACTGATAGATGGGAACGGAAATTGACTTTTATCAGGCAAGTAGTGATAAGGTTTCGGGGCTTACGCTGCGAAAGGTCAATGTTCGACTGATATCCTCCTCAGACCAGTATATTACAGGGACACCAGTCAAGACAAAATTCACCTAAGAAGAGTACAAAATAACTCCTTAAAACATCTTTAGTAGCAGCAGTAGCCTTAATAAAGTATTTTCTATCAGCTCATGCCAATAAATCCTCTCCTGCCTTCCTCTTTTTCCCTCAATGAGAAGAACAGCTCTCTCCCTCTTCACATCATCCAGTTGATGTTGTAGATCCTCAGTGATCAGAACTGGTCTTTCTTCCTCAGGTTCTTTCTCTTGTAGTACATCAGGTGCCCTTGTAGAATCAATTTCATGCACAGTCCTCTTTTGGCCTCTTCTCTCTGCACGTATGTTTATGATGACAGCCGCTGACTTGTCTGCAGCTATTAATGTTCCTATGACTGATACAGCACAGAGAGAGAGAGAGAGAGATGTAACTATATACAATTGCCTTCAGGATATTCTTTCCTCCCTCTTGTGTTCATTATATTAATAATGTAACATGAGGTGAGAGGAGTTATGATGACCTCACATAACACGTGAGCGATATGGGTTGGGTGTAAACGGGGCTGGCTAGTATGGGCCAATAGACCAGCTGAAGTTTTCTTCATTCTTATGTTGTTAGAAAGAGGAGGAGAGGGAGTGGGGAGAGGGAGAAGGGGGAGTGTCCTGAAAACTTATTACCAGACTCTGATAGAATTTCCAATTCATTATACAACACTATCAGGGCACATATATTTATTTGCTTTTGACATTATTTACGAATTCTCTAATGTTAAATTTATGGTAAATGTTATGAAAAATATATAAAATTCATATTCAATATTTATCAAACTACTTTTACAATGGACTGCAGATTCTGTCAGCCTCTGGGAGCTGTTCAATGCCCACCGAGCATATCCGAGCATTAGCAGTATTAATGTTGTCTTTTCTCTTGAAGAGGTTAATCCACTGTATCTTAGTTCTTCATCTTTAGGACGTGTATGAAAGTGTATATTCCCGTCTCGCTTGAACCAAGAATTACACCCAAACACAACACAATTAGCGGACATTATGTGACTGAGGACACCAGTTTTCACAGTTGTGGCTGCAGCCAACTGAGGTGGCGGTCTTTCGACCTCTCTAACCACTAACGTCATGCGTAAGCTGGGTCGCATTTTGGGTCAAGTCGAGGATGTCCTCCTCTTTTACAGATTTTGGGACCACCTAGGCGTGAATTTAAGTTGCAGAAACTGTCGCCAACACAACAACCACGCCATAAGTTAACGAGTTGCATGGCCCAGTGTTAAGGAATAGACCGAGAAGACCGGACAATACGCCAACTGCACTGGCTAACCATTATACCAGAACATGATCCGCAAATCGATTAACATCCAGGTTCCTAATTACAGATAGGTTAAGAAGCAAATGGCGGAAAAAAAACTTGCCTATAATTCACACTGCCCGGGAATCGAACCATTACACCACAGGTCGCCAAAATCATGTATACTAAGTCCAAAAGGTTTTTCTTTTTTTCGTGCCGGTCAAGCCCTGACCAGAGGTTAGCTAGACCCCCGGACAACTCTTTCGGAGCTTGACCAGCACGTCGTATTGGTATTTTCATCGCGACTTAATTATATATTACAAAGTCACTTGTCAGTTTTCCAATGTTCTTTTTGATGATATTTACTTATTCTAAGCTTTTTGTCAACAAATAAATTACTTATATTATACGAAAACAAAAAAATTAAAAAATAAACTTCACTTAATATATACTGCATGTTACACTAAATAGGGATAAGTGACCATTAGTGATAACTTCTATGTATTTCTCTCTTTTGGGGGAAACTTTTGACTGGCCATAAACGATCCTGTGGATCATAAATATACATATAAATGAATACCTTCATATAAAATGTAACCTAACCTAACCTAACCTAATCTAATCTGACCTAACCTAACCTACTTACAGTATAATTTAACCACCATATGACAGTAAACGACATTTTAACTGGAACACTAAATTTTACCTTATACGAATTAATCTTAATTAAGTTGTAATAATATACCAAAAAGTTATCTCTATTTGACTAAACGACTGATGATTTGTAAAAGCTTAATCGTATACTATATAATCCTGGCAATTAAACTAATTGGGATAATTGCCTAATATCGATAACTTCTATGTATTATTTTAAGTTCTAACTGGCCATCGGCGATCATGTACTTCATCATATTATGTATTAATAAATTGTTTAATAGAAAACTTAAACTAACTTTACCTAACCTTAACAAATATTATCTAAGTGATATTAATATTATTTTCGTTTTAAGTACAGGATAATCATCATGGGTGATATGATATGATATATTCTAAACAATAGTAAAGACTTAAACTATACAGATGAGAGGAAAACAAATACCAGTAATAAGTACAAGTAATAAATAACTTAATAAACCCCGAAACTAAATATATATATATTACGATGTTTTATATTATATACTTACTGTAGTATATACTTGTAACTTATTTAATAACCTAACAATAATGGTTGACCCTCGTGTACGATGATGGCTGGCACTAGGGCCAACATAACAACCACACCCTAAGTTAACGAGTTGCATGACCCAGTGTCAAGGAATAGTCCGAGAAGACCGGACAACTTGCCAACTACGCTGGCTAAACATTACCCCAGAACGAGATCCGCAAATTGATTAACATCCAGGTTCCCAGTTACTTCTGAGTAGACAGGCAAATGGCGTAAAAAACAAAAAACAAAAAACAAAAAACAACATAGTTTCACATTGCCCAGGAAGCAAGATGTCACGGGTTCGATTCCCGGGCCGGCGGAAGTTGTTTGGACATTCTTCCTATTCCCCTTCGTCCCTGTTCACCTAGCAGCAAAGTAGGTACATGTTGTAAGTCGAAAGTTGCGAATTCGTATTCAGGGACAGGTTGTTGGAACTTCCAATAACTTGCTTAGACATAAACCATTGACTCTTCAGGCCTCTACGCCCTCGACTCTTCAGGCTTCTCTGCCCTTAACTCATGAGACATAAGGCAAGCATGAACTTGGCATGCTTCCCTGTTGGACGCTGTAAACGCTTCTACACTTCACCTTTATTACGAACCACGCCATCTATTGTGTCATGATCTAACTACCCAGCACCACCGAGCAAGGCCATATAGGGACGAAACCCGAGTATGACTAGTCTTAGTCACCACTCCGGGTTTCCTTTCTCTATATCCTGGTTGTTGCGTCACCTCCTCCAACTCTTCCTCATCAGCTCCGCATCGAGGAGAGTGCAGTTCACTCTGGGAAGTGACCACACTTGGATTACCTATCCTGGAAACCTACGGCATAGTGACTACCTACCATCTTCTTCAATATTCAGCCCTACTTGTCCGACACTTCAGCACCGCACTTGAGTATTGTAACCCTATATTACCCTCCCACCCACTTGCTTCCATTGTCAGATGTTGTATAACATTATATACTGTTGCTTTCAATGTTGTATTAAGTGTTTGCTATATGGTTAAGGGTAAATTATAGAAATAGAGACACCGTGGCCCTGGGTTGTGGGGGAGGGCAGGGGAGACTCGCCTAAATCACCCAGCACACCCAGCAGGCGCTTTGTAACACCCAACAAGTGACTTTTGGGTGGGGGCAGTTTTCTCGTAAGCTCTCTTCCAGTGGGCAGTGTTACCCCCCAAAGGTCACCGAGGCAGGAGTGACCTTTGGGGAGTTTTTGGATTATAAATAGTGTTGTAGGATGATTTTTTATTTTGATTTTGCCGCTTACAGCGGCTACTTTATTGTGCACCCCACACTCATCCTGTGAGCGGTAGCGCAACAGGATTATAGAGTAGGGTTTACAACGGGTCATAATAATTAACCCCCGTTGTCCGGATATTATGGCACTGAATGTTACACAGTATTTCAATTACATTATTTATTTAGTTCTATACATAAAGGGTAACTTATTCACAAATGCGTGAGTACAGGCGTGTGAGGCAGTATGTCTGGCCTCACACTTTGTTATTCACATTTACGTGAGAAGTATTCAAGCACATTGTGTATTTGGTTCTGTACATTCGAACTGATATAGTTACTAAGTGCAAAAAAGTGGATACAATCTTATTATGTCGGCTACCTTGCCATTAGAGATGAAGTGTTGTGCCATTTCACACACAGTGTGCTTGGACCTGTCCCTAAAAGGTTCTATCTTCACACAGTAGAGGACGTAGTGTTCAAGTGTGTGGCCATATGTCTGGCCACACACTTTACATTTTGTCTTGTTTACATCTGCTTGAGGAACATACTGCCAGAGGTACTTATATCCTAACCTTAATCTAGTGGTTACAACATCTTGTAATCTAGTGATCATGTTACTTGCTCCATATACATGTTTCACTTGATACATCTCATCATGGTAAACTTTGGATCGACTTGTGCCTGTTTGCACTAATCTACTTGATTCAAACTCATCAATAAGTTCTTTCCTAATGACAGTTTTAAGGAATCTTTTTGACAGACCCAAATTGTATTCAACGGTGTCTTTGTCAGACACGAGTTTGGCGAGGGCATCAACTCTGTCATGTCTGATGAGGCCTATGTAAGAGGGGATCCACAACAGTTTGACCCTGACACCCCGGTCAACAAGGCACGCATATTTATGTCTGACTTCAGTGACAAGAGATTGACAACCTGAGTCGAGGGTGCCAAGGGCAAGTAGTGAGGATAGAAAGTCAGTGATGATGTGACTGTCAGCAACAGTGGTTTCAATTAATTTAATAGCTGTGAGTATGGCAACTAATTCAGTTTGTAGAGTGGATGCCTAGTTGTTAATTCTAACTCCTTTCTCAATTATATTACCGTCAGGTTGAGTCACAACAATAGCACTTCCAGCCCTCCCACAGGCGGTGTTTAGAGATCCATCAGTGTAGATGGTCTGTGTGATATTATCATCAGTCTGTAGATTGTGTATGTGTTCAAGAGCTCTCAATTTGGCAGTGTGTTGGAGATAAATGCTTTGTATAATTATTTTTAGGCGGATTTGTCGGTATTGTGATATCGAAGGGAACTGTCCGCCAGGGTGGCAGGAAGCGCTGTTGTGTCTTAACTTTGTACAGGCGGTCTAGTCCAAACATCTTCATATGCGTAGCTGTAGTTTGGATCCATTTAGACTCACCAGTCCCATGGTTCATACATTCTAGCAATTTTAAGGAAACAATGTTATCAGGATCACCACGCAGAAGCCTCAGGGGTATCCTTAACACTGGGTATACCTATTTATTTACTCCTATTAAGTACTTTAGTGCTCATGGGACATCCTAGGATAATTCTGAGGGCTTTATTTTGCATTTTCTCGAGCTTGTCAACACCTTTCCCGTCACGAAGGACCAGGGCTGGTGTAAGGGCGGAAACGATCCTCCGGCTAGTTACCGCTGCTAACTCGCTCGTTTGCTGGTGCAGACGACCCTTGGGGTGGTTGGACGGAGGTGATAACGGCAGCGACTATCTCCGCCACGAGCAGATTCAACCCAGCCGCCATACCGTCAGTATCTAGCTACCCTGCTGTCCGTCAAATTCTGGCTGTGATCTCATCATAGGTCCTGGACTCGTGGGCTGTGTTCCCAGACCTTCACCTATCAACTGCCAACTCTCTGGTCATCTACCACTACCGCATACCACGACCATCAGTTCATCACATTCTGTCGGTGCCCCGGTGTTCTCCTGCCTTTTCAAGACGTTGCTGAGTGTGGAGCGAAGTGGACGCTTCCCAGCCCTGAGTGTGCATCACCGCGTTCCAGAACCTTCCCCCAGGGCCACTGCCGTAGGAAATATTTGTTCATTGTTTGATTCCATTAATTGCTGACTCCCCTTTATTGTTCGATTCTATCAATTGTTGACTCCATTTAATTGTTTGATTCAATTAATTGCTGACTCCCATTATTTGTTTGATTCCTTTAATTGTTTGCTTCCATTAATTGTTTGACTCCCGTAATTATTTGATGTTTGTTGAGTGGTGTCAGAGTTTTGTGTTATATTTTTATAGTAAAGAGATGCCAATCTCTAACGGTTGTTTGTTATTCCTCGGAAAACCATGGTCCTTGACTTTCCTTTATTAAGATCCTGATTAGCCTGGTAAGGGATTTCTATCCCTAAGTCCTAGGCCTTTACAAGTGGCGACCTTGCCAGGATTGTCTCTGACCTTTGGTTTCTGAGGTTTAACATTCGTTCCGGTGTTGTTGTAAGTCGCCGTGAGCGCGCCACCTTGCTGTCTGTGGCCCGGAAGCAAGTGTTGTTCAGTGGTTATCCCTTCCTTCTGTGTGCTAATTTTGTTGCTCTCCCTTGTATTTGGGAAGTTAATTAGTGTTGGTTGGGGTGCACTGTGGATGCTGTCATAGCATTTTTGTTGTTGTTTCACCTGGTGCGGTTTCGTTACCCTGAGGTGATTCAGCTGGGCTGGGTGCGGAACGAGGTTCCCTCCAGTCGGATCAAATCATTTACTGGTCTGATTGAGCCACTAGGTGAGTTACCTTTGGCTATTTGCGGGGTAAGTTGTTTGTTTTTTCCTTTGTTCTTGGCCTTTCGGATCATTATGTCTGGTTTTGAGGTGTGGAAAGGTCAAGCGGTGGCCCTGGGTCTGACAGGTAATGACATTGGTCAGTATGTGGTCACCCAACAGAATGCCGAGAGAGAGGAACGTCAGAGAGAGAGAGAGGCACGTCAGAAAGAGAGAGGAACGTCAGAAAGAGAAAGAGAGAGGAACGCCAGAAAGAGAGAGTTGGAGGAACGTGAGAAAGAAAGAGTTCGAATTAGCTAAGTTGCAGGCAGAAAAGGACCTAGAACTGGCTAGGATTAATGCTTCAAGTAGACCAGCATCCTCTGGCCATATACAGGACAATGTGGTAAAACCCAGCTTGCCTGTGTACCGTGAAGAAGACATCGCCTCCTACCTTGTTAGGTTTGAGCGGGTAGCTGAGCTGCTTGGTGTAGCCCCAGATAGCTATGCTGTAAGGTTGGGTAGCCTACCGAGTGGTAAGCCGGTAGAAATTTACACGTCCATGTCTGCCGACATCACCCGAGATTACTTCTTGTTGAAGCAAGCTCTCTTGCGAGGATTTTGCAAGACTTCTGACGGTTATCGTGCTGATTTTCGCAGAACGAAGATTAGAGAGGGAGAAACGTACCAGCAGTTTTCGATTCACCTGGGTCGTTTATTTCAACAATGGCTGGAGACATCAGGGGTTGAAGAAACCTTTGAGTCTCTCTCTAACTTCATGATATTAGATCAGTTTTTGTCTTCTCTACCTCCAGACTTGAGAATTTTCATCAAAGAACACCAGCCAGCGACGCTTGGAGAAGCTGTGCATCTTGCCGACAACTGGGCGTCTGCTCGCAACGCCTACCCCAAGTCTTCCCCTCCTGTAGTGAAGATTGCGAAGCCTCCGTCCTCCGAGGAACCATCCCCAGGAGTACACAAGAGTAGTTCACCAGCCGTGCGGTGTCACAGCTGCGGAGAAGGGCACATTCGTTCTCGCTGTCCCAGGAATCCCCTCGCCTTCAAGACTGCTGACACTCATCAACCCAGCAACAAGGTCGGATTCTGCTTGGAGGACAGGAGCTGCCCCCGTTATTGTGTCAGTGGAACAATCAATGGGTCTAGGGCATCTACTTTCATCAGGGACACTGGTTGCTCGTGCATCATTGTCTCTGAAGAAGCCCTGCCTGACGCTGACATCTCCAGCTGCCCGAAGGTTAGTGTCGCCGATTATTTAGGTCGTGTTGACCAGTTCCCTGTTGTTTGGTGCTACCTGCGTTGCCCCTATTTCACTGGTTGGTCTAATGTGGTAAGAGCTCCCATTAAATGTGCAAGTGCCCTCATTGGTAATGTTCCCGGTGTTCGTGACCCTAACGACCCGGAAACGTTAAAACTCTCCTCACCACCAACACCAGTCCTCACGCTACCTGCTGATGACGACTCGCCACCCTCTCACGCCGCCACGCCTGCCGCCAAGGTCCAAGCTGTAGGGCCACGGACGGCGAAGGTGAAACGACCGCATCCCCTGATTCTGCCGAATTTGTTGCCACTGACTGTGACGCCCAAGGAGTTCGCCAAGCTTCAAGACTCGTGTGCCACTCTGAAGCGGGTAAGAGAGAAGGTGACTTCCGGGGAGGAGGATCAGGTGAGAGATGGGTCGGTTTATAAGTTTGTTTCTATTAATGGGGTGTTACACAGGTCTTGTGTTTCATCCAAGCGACCAGCTAAAGTAGGTCGGTTTTTACTTGTTGTCCCTGATGTTTGTCGTAGTAACATTCTCTCTGTAGCTCACAAGAGCTCTCTTGTAAGTCACTGTTCTCGTAGGAAAACTTATAGGAAGGTTGCTGATCAGTTTTACTGGCCAGGTATGGGAGCGGATATTAGAGCTTTTTGTAGGAGTTGTGATCAGTGCCCACGTATGTCCGCCAAGGGTAGAGTCCGTCCTGTTCCACTTGAACCCTTACCCGTCGTTGCAGAACCATCTTCTCGGGTAGCCATAGATTTTGTTGGATGATTCTCACCTCCTTCCTCTAAGAAGCCTAAATTACATCAAGCTAATTTGTTAAAGCAATATAATTGCAGGACCCACATTGCTCGTGTCCTTGACGACGTCCCCATGCTGGAGTTAGTCGAGGCACTACCCTGCAAGAGTTCCTGTGAAGTTCGGACGCCAGAGTCTGTTGATCTCGGTTGCCAGTTGCTGCCAACACCTGACGAGATAGAAGAATCCTCCACGACAGGAAATAGGCCCAAACTTAAACTTGGACTGAAGTGGACCCCACGTGCAGTTCCTTGATACGGCCTTACGTTTTGGACCTCAAGTTACCACCTATTCTTTTCTATGACCCTTCTTTATTGTGCAATGTGTATTTAAGCATTTGTTGTAAGATGATTATGCTTTGTGTACTAATCTTAAGTTTAATCTACCTTACAGTAGATTTTTGTTGGGGGAGCAGTGTAAGGGCGGAAACGATCCTCCGGCTAGTTACCGCTGTTAACTCGCTCGTTTGCTGGTGCAGACGACCCTTGGGGTGGTTGGACAGAGGTGATAACGGCAGCGACTATCTCCGCCACGAGCAGATTCAACCCAGCCGCCATACCGTCAGTATCTAGCTACCCTGCTGTCCGTCAAATTCTGGCTGTGATCTCATCATAGGTCCTGGACTCGTGGGCTGTGTTCCCAGACCTTCACCTATCAACTGCCAACTCTCTGGTCATCTACCACTACCGCATACCACGACCATCAGTTCATCACATTCTGTCGGTGCCCCGGTGTTCTCCTGCCTTTTCAAGACGTTGCTGAGTGTGGAGCGAAGTGGACGCTTCCCTGCCCTGAGTGTGCATCACCGCGTTCCAGAACCTTCCCCCAGGGCCACTGCCGTAGGAAATATTTGTTCATTGTTTGATTCCATTAATTGCTGACTCCCCTTTATTGTTCGATTCTATCAATTGTTGACTCCATTTAATTGTTTGATTCAATTAATTGCTGACTCCCATTATTTGTTTGATTCCTTTAATTGTTTGCTTCCATTAATTATTTGACTCCCGTAATTATTTGATGTTTGTTGAGTGGTGTCAGAGTTTTGTGTTATATTTTTATAGTAAAGAGATGCCAATCTCTAACGGTTGTTTGTTATTCCTCGGAAAACCATGGTCCTTGACTTTCCTTTATTAAGATCCTGATTAGCTTGGTAA
>NW_024742005.1:0-9263 GCF_018991925.1 Homarus americanus | reverse complement strand
TAGTAAATTTGCAGATGATACCAAAATGGGGAGAGTGATAAATTCAGACAGTGACTTTGAACACCTTCAAAGAGATCTAGATACCTTACACGAGTGGTCAGTAGACTGGCAAATGAATTTTAATACTGATAAATGCAAGGTACTACAGATAGGGAAGACGAATACAAACGTTAAGTATAAACTAGGTAACACGGAAATAGAAAACTCAGTTTGTGAAAAAGATCTAGGTGTATTTGTTAGCAACGATTTGAAACCTAGAAAACAATGTATTAGCGTTCGCAACAAGGCAAACAGGATTCGGTTCATATCTGAATTCAGAGCAATAGAACCCGCTTGGACGTTATCTTGAAACTTTACCTAGTATTAATGAGGCCACATAGATTGGCGTGTTCAGTTCTGTGTCCCTTATTATAGAACGGATATATTTTGAGAGAGTACTAAGAAGAATGACAAAATGATCCATAATATTAGAAACCTCCATATGAAGAAAGACTGAAAAGCTTTAGCTTACATTCATTAGAGAGCTAGAGCTAGGAGATATGAGAGAGGTGTACAGGCAAAAGGGATTAACAAGTGGTAAATGGAAGATGTCTCTAAGCTCAGTACAATGAAATAACTAAATAAATATTAAATTACAAATTCTGATTCAGAAAGGATATAGGCAAGCACTGGTTTGGTAATAGAGTTGTGGATATGTGGAATAGGCTACCGAGTGCTATAGTAGGATCGGGGACGCTAGGGAGCTTCAAGACGAAGTTGGATAGGCACATGAAAGTGCTGGGATGGGTGTGAAAGGGATCTGCCCTGTATGGGCCAGTCGGCCTCCTGCAGTATCCCACTTTCTTATGTTCTTATGTTCTTATGTTCACCTCACAATCTTTACTACATCTCACCTCACAATCTTCACTACATTTCACTTCACAATCTTCACTACATCTCACTTCACAATCTTCAATACATCTCACTTCACAATCTTCACTACATCTCACTTCACAATCTTCACTACATCTCACTACACAATCTTCACTACATCTCACTTCACAACCTTCACTACATCTCACTTCACAATCTTCACTACATCTCACTTCACATCTTCACTACATCTCACTTCACAATCTTCACCATATCTCACTTCACAATCTTCACCACATCTCACTTCACAATCTTCACCACATCTCACTTCACAATCTTCACCACATCTCACTTCACAATCTTTACCACATCTCACTTCACACTCTTCACTACATCTCACTTCACAATCTTCACTACATCTCACTTCACAATCTTCACTACATCTCACTTCACAATCTTCACTACATCTCACTTCACAATCTTCACTACATCTCACTTCACAATCTTCACTACATCTCACTTCACAATCTTCACTACATCCCACTTCACAATCTTCACTACTTCTCAATTCACAATCTTCACTACATCTCACTTCACAATCTTCACTACATCTCACTTCACAATCTTCACTACATCTCACTTCACAATCTTCACTACATCTCACTTCACAATCTTCATTATATCTCACTTCACAATTTTCACTACATCACACTTCACAATCTTCACTACATCCCACTTCACAATCTTCACTACATCTCACTTCACAATCTTCACTACATCCCACTTCACAAACTTCACTACATCTCACTTCACAATCTTCACTACATCTCAATTCACAATCTTCAATACATCTCACTTCACAATCTTCACTACATCTCACTTCACAATCTTTCACGACATCTCACTTCACAATCTTCACCATATCTCACTTCACAATCTTCACTACATCTCACTTCACAATCTTCACTACATCTCACTTCACAATCTTCACTACATCTCACTTCACAATCTTCACTACCTCTCACTTCACAGTCTTCACTACATCTCACTACACAATCTTCACTACATCTCACTTCACAACCTTCACTACATCTCACTTCACAATCTTCACTACATCTCACTTCACATCTTCACTACATCTCACTTCACAATCTTCACCATATCTCACTTCACAATCTTCACCACATCTCTCTTCACAATCTTCACCACATCTCACTTCACAATCTTCACCACATCTCACTTCACAATCTTTACCACATCTCACTTCACAATCTTCACTACATCTCACATCACAATCTTTACTACATCTCACTTCACAATCTTCACTACATCTCACTTCACAATCTTCACTACATCTCACTTCACAATCTTCACTACATCTCACTTCACAATCTTCACTACATCTCACTTCACAATCTTCACTACATCTCACTTCACAATCTTCACTACATCTCACTTCACAATCTTCACTACATCTCACTTCACAATCTTCATTACATCTCACTTCACAATCTTCACTACATCTCTCTTCACAATCTTCACTACATCTCACTTCACAATCTTCACCACATCTGACTTCACAATCTTCACTACATCTCACTTCACAATCTCACTACTTCTCACTTCACAATCTTCACTAACACCATCCTTCATCACAACACATAACATCCATCATCACTACTTATAACACCATCCATTATCATCACTACATATAATACTATCCATCATCACTACATATAACACGATCCATCATCACTACATATAACACCATCACCATCACTACATATAGAACCATCCATCACGACATATAACACCATCCGACATCATTACATATAACACCAACCATCATCACTACATATAACATCATCCATCATCACTACATATAACTCCATCCATCATCACTACATATAACACCATCCATCATCACTACATATAAAACCAACCTATCATCACTACATATAACATCATCCATCATCACTACATATAACACCACCCATCATCACTACATATAACATCATCCATCATCACTACATATAACTCTATCCATCATCACTTCATATAACACCATCCAGCATCACTACATATAACACCAACCATCATCACTACATATAACATCATGCATCATCAATATATATATATAACACCATCCATCATCACTACATATATTACCCTCTTATCATCACTACATATAACACCATCCATCATTACTACAATATAACGCCATCCTTCATCACTACATATAACACCATCCATCATCACTACATATTATAACACCATCCATCATCTTTACAAACACCATCCATCATCTTTACAAACACCATCCCTCTTTACTATAGTGATAAACAGAGCTTTATTTTGTTGTCAATTTCTTTAAATTCCAACCTTATTAAACCGTAATTCTTTCTGTATGGTCAAATTTTGATTTGACCTCAGTGAGAGAGCTGTTAGTGTCGGTACATCACAATGGTGTTCCGACGCACTGTATCGAAGGTGACTAAGGTGGAGGTGAAGCCTTGCCAGATGAAGGAGAAGGGCCCCCGATCTAACAAACTGCAGACCACAAAACACACTAAGACCCAAAACAACAAGACCCAAAACAACAAGACCCAAAACAACAAGAAGAAGAAGGAAACTACCACTTTCTGCCGTGTACAAAAGGACCAGTACCTGCCATGGGGAGACTACATCTTCACCGGGAAAAAGACACAAAAGAAGCGCTGAACCTATGCTTCTGATATTTAAAAATACTGTAATAAAAAAAATATTAATTGATTTTGTTTGTATTATTTATGCTTTTTTTATTTTCATCTGTAAACGTGCTGTTTTGGGAATATATTTTGAGTTACATAATATTTAGGTACAGCAGTTTATTTCACTGTATCTACTTGTTTACCAAGTAACTGGACTTACAGTCTCCGATCGGGATTCTCAAAACAAATATTTGGCATCGAACTCCGTAAGTGAGCTCGTAATCTAGCCTGTAACTTACAGGCCCTCAACACGATCAACCTGGATATAGTAGTCGCTATTTCCGGATTGCATGAAAAAAAATTAATAATATATGTTTTAATAATGCTTGTTAGACTTGTTTTATCATAGAATAATGAAGAAAATGTTTTGTACATCAACATACTAAAATACAATATAAGTTTTTTTTTCGACAAGAAGAGGCTTGGCTGTTCTATTTCTCGCTTTATGGAAGAGATGCAGCTTTTGTCTTCTTACAACTTTTCAAGTAATTTGTACCAAAATAGAAGATTTTTATTGTCCACATTTAGGGTATATTTTTTTTTATGACTGAATAAACTTGCAGATAGACCTTATTAATGTGGTATAGCTGTAAATATCCTTCAGTAATGAAATCCAAATATGAGGTCAAGTGAACATTTTGCTTAGACTCCGCCTTTGTTAGGACCAAGTTATAACAAGTTATTCTGCCAAGTATCCAATAAGTACCCATGACTCAGAGTTAATTAATACCTAACCTAATCTAAGTTCATCAAACTTAATAAAAAAAGTGGGGCAAAAAATAAGTGGTAAAGAAATTTTTTTCTCAGAAAAAGAATTATATTCAGAGGTTTTTTATCCGATACCTTCAGTCGTGATTATTTTCATGCAAAATTAGTAAAATGTATTTAACCCTAACACTACCTCACCTTACCTAATCTTACCTTACCTTATCTAACCTAACCTAATGTTACCTAACCGAACCAAGCCGCAACGCTCATGACACAATTGAGTTCTCTAGAAGTTTTAATTTCATTTTCTTTTTTTAAAAATACATTTGCAGAGACAACAAACTTTTGATAATTATTTCTCCAACATATCTATAAATCTGTTGATGATATATAAATTTAGGATAGGTTAGGTTTGGTGTGATTAAGATAGGTTAGGCTAGTTTAGGATAGTCTAAGTTAGCTTAGGAAAGGCTAAGTTAGGTTACGATACACTAGGTTAGGTTTTAATCTGCATGATATTTTTACTGAACTTTTAAACGATGTTATAATCCTGGCAGCAGGGTATCGATCACGAAAATAACACTTTAGTAGTTATAACATTTGATAAAGTTTATTATTTCTGTAACATGAAACAAATCACTATAGCTGTACTTATCAATCCAGTATTAAATCTGTATTATCTTTGACCATCGCTCATTGGCCAGCTTATCTCTGCACTGTTCTCTGATATAATAAAGTATTGGTGAATGGGAATATTAATCATTTGTGAGTCACTTACTATAAAGGAAACTGTAGCGGATTCTATGGACAGTTGGGAATATTTTCACGGAATAAGTCGGAGTAACTCCCCTCTTGCCCAAAAGCGATCCAAGGAGTTAATTCACAGAGCGAAAATCTAGACGAGTCTTCCTTGTTTGTTTAAGTCATAACAACGAAAAGTTTAATAATGTTTATTACAATGATTCAGGTTTTACTGTAATTCTTCTTTTTTATATTTTTAGTATTTTGTAGATTTTTTTCACCCAGTTCATTTCTTGTTTAGATTCATTATTGCAATTATTTTTATTACAGAGTTGAATTAAAAGTTTATATCTAAGTATTTTACAGCTTCAGAAATACTTTTATAAAATGTTGATACACACAGTGGACAGTTTTTAGTTCTTTCTTGTAATACGTCAGTATTACTCTGTTAAATTCTTACCATTTACACCTGACCATTTATTTATTTATTTTACAAATTGTTTAAAGAGAGAACATCACCAGCAGGATACAGATGATGAAGTAAATAGAAGTTTGTAACCTAACCCTACCCCCCACTGCTACCCCTCCCTCTTGTCCCACATTCTTACTCGTCACTCCTACCCCTTACTCCTATCCCTTACTCCTACCCCTTACTCCCACCCCTTAATCCCACTCGTTATTCCCACCCCTTATTCCCACCCCTTGCTCCCACCCCTTACTTCTACCCCTTACTTCTACCCCTTACTCCTACCCCTTACTTCTACCCCTTACTTCTACCGCTTACTCCTACCACTTACTCCTACCACTTACTCATACCCCTTACTCCCATCCCTCCTCTCTGTCACCCATAATCCACCCTTAATCCCACCCTTCATGTACTCCCACCCCTTACTCCCACCTTATCCTGCCACCCCTTACTCCCACCCCTTACTCCTACCCCTTACTCCCACCCCTTAATCCCACCACTTCACATATACTCCACCTTACTCCACTAACTCCACCCTTACTCCCTACCGCCTCACCCTTGCTCACCCTTACTCCTGCCATACTCCCACGCCTCCCTCATACTCCCCACCTTACTCCTCATACTCCACCCCTTACTCCTACCCTTACTCCCCTTACTCACACCCCTAACTCCCACCCTTACTCCCACGCCTTACTCCCATGCCTTACTCCCACCCCTTACTCCCACCACTTACTCCCACCCCCTTACTCCCACCCCTTACTCCTACCCCTTACTCCTACCCCTTACTCCCACCCCTTACTCCCACCCTTACTCCCACCCCTTACTCCACCCTTACTCCACGCTTACTCCGCCTTACTCTCGCCTTACTCACCCTTACTCCCACCCCTTACTCCCACCCTTACTCCACGCCTTACTCTCCCGCCCTCCCACCTTACTCCACCTTACTCCACCCTTACTCCCACCATTACTCCATCCCTTACTCCCACCTTGCTCACACACTCCTACCCTTACTCCACCCCTTACTCCCACCCTTACTCCCACGCCTTACTCCCACCCCTTACTCCCACCCCTTACTCTCACCCCTTACTCCCACGCCTTACTCCCACCCTTCACTCCTACCCTTCGCTTCTACCCCCACTGTCACCCCACACTACGCTGGTAATTGAAGACATCATACATTTGTTCACTTAGACACCACTTATTATTCAGGACCTAATGGCTATAATATCAGAGTCATTATTCTTAACTCAACTTTATATATATATCAATTGTCAAAAACCTTCACCACAAGAAAGAAAAGAACAGTCCGGTATGGCAGAAAATGTAATAAACGAACATGGAGTAAGACATCAAGCTCCATATTGTAAACAAGATCATCGTTATTGTTTATTTATTGCGAGGAAAAATATTGTTCGCAATATAATTATAAAAACCTTCTGTAATTCATTCTCTTCATTACACTAAAAGGTAATGAAGTATATAAAGAAAATAGTTTATAAATTACTAAAATAAAAATACGTATAAAAAGTAAAATAACATCTATTGATGGAATAGAAAAGAATTATATCGTAAGTGGGTAAAAGATTTCTTGGGTAGGTTTTAGAATACAATAACTGTTTTCTGCATTACACCGATGGTTCCAAGTCAGAAATTATCCTTAAGTTTGTGAATCAGTATTTACAGTTTTTCTTAAAGGGTGACTTAAGTTACGGTCACACGATCCCTTTGATGAGCAATTAATTTGGAGCAAGAAATTACGAGTAATTTCTTCCAAATGTGGTCACACGAGTGGCTCTTGGTTCAGTTACTACAGCAAGAAAAAAGTTAACGCCGCTGTGCGAGTAGAAGGGAGACGGAACATCACAACAACAATGCAGACGACGCAGCAGCTATCCTTGGTATTATTGTTATTATTAAAAAGAAATGAGAGAAAGCGAAGAAAAACTATTGGGGACTCGTAAGTGGCTGGCGAGGAGGAGGAACGAGTGTTTAATATAGACTGGTTCAACTATCGTAGTTACAGTAGGGAGGGTTGTTAGTGTGTGGAGAATGACCGGCTGCATGGGCTTGTGTTTTGTAAACAAACACGCCAAAACACCACCCAAATAATAAACTCAGTGTGTCGTAAAAAACTGTTTGTGCATTTTATACATAATGTTATTGATCTATGTTATATATAGCCAAGGAAAATACTCGATAAATAAGCTTCGTGTCATTAAATATGGTATTAACCGGGTTTTGAACCGATAATCTTGCTCGAAATAGTCAAGAAATTGACTATCACGATTGTCAATAAAAATGCTTCAAAAACTTGCTCGAATTTCTCGAAAATTGCTCGAAATAACTTTCCGGCAAGAAATTGCTAAAAAAAATGCGCCCATGTGACCAGTGCTTTAAGAATTGTATGATATCCTCATGGCAATGGAAACACACACACACTCACCCCATACACAGTCACACACTCACCATGCACAATCACACACACCCATACACACACCGTACATGCACAAACCATACACACACATACACACACACACACGATCACACACACCATACATACACACACCATACACATACACACACCATACACACATACACAAACACACACACACACACCATGCACACACCATACAAACAAACAAACACACACCATATACACACACACACACACACACAATGCACACACACACACCATGCACACTCACACACACACACACCATGCACACTCACACCATGCACACACACACTAATTGTTTTAATTTAGTTCTTGGAACTCTTAAGTGGCAGCGCTTGATGTAAACACTTCTTGGCATTTTCTGTTTATCTAGTAGCAGGTATACACACAGATGTAATATGAGAAAATAAATTATGAATTCTGTCCAGGGAAGTGTTGTGAATATGACCTTGAGATAACACTTGTGTTAAGTGTGAATTTCCCTGTCTAGTGATATGTCCAACTACTACTCTGGGCCGCGAGACAGTGGTAGTGATTACAGATTGCCCACGAGGGGGCTAGTTTATTAGGCACCCCCTTACATCCTGTGCAAGGTGAAGCGCAGAAGCGTTTACAGTGCCCAACTGGGAAGCATGCGGAGTTCATGCTTGCCTTTATGACTCATGCATTAAGGGCGTAAAAGGCCTGAAGGGTCATGGGTTTTGTCAGCAAGTTACATAAAGTGACAATGATGAGTGTGTGGGGGGAAAATTCCCGGTACAATTTATCTGTTTATGGCAAAGTGTGGCAGGTCCCTATTAATGTGAGCGGTGTTTACTGAATCAGCTGACCCTGGCTCGACCTTTTGAGAGACGCAAGCCAAGTGATCTAAGAGTCGTGAATAACATGGTGAATTACTTGGTGTTATTCATTTAGGTGAATATTTGTATAAATCAAAGGTGCTGTCACACACACACACACACACACACACACACACCACACGTGGCACACCACCAACACACAGTTTCTGAGAAGGAGTTTGAGATTGTATTTAACGAAGTCTTAACTGGGAAAATGTTGTATGGCTTTTGTTATGGGGTAAGTTCTGGCGTGAACATTAAGACTATTTTCATAATTTTTTGTAACTAATATTTTTATCTGCCTGGTACAATTATTTATTAATTTGTATTGTAAGTTATGTCTTGATAGTCGATGTAATGTAACAATTTATTTTTGTGTTAATGTTCATATAGATTGGTTCAGTGTTGCGGCTCTGACTCGTCAACGATGTTAATAAGCTCTTGAGTACATA
>NW_024742004.1:0-12336 GCF_018991925.1 Homarus americanus | reverse complement strand
ACCTGGGAGTGACGGCGGTGTATCTGGGAGGTCGGAGTGTACCCAGGAGTGTCAGAGGTGCAGTACTTAGTGTCAGAGGTGTACCTGGGAGTGCTAAAGGGTGCACCTGGGGAGTGTGTGAGGTGTACCTGGGAGCAAGAGGTGGGCGGAGTGTCGGACGTACCTGGGAGTGCTGAGGTGTGCCTGTGGAATGGCTTGCGGAGAACTTGGGATTGTCAGAGGTACCTGGGAGTGTCAGAGGTGTACCTTGGGAGTGTCAGAGGTGCACCAGCCAGTGTCAGAGGTGTACCTGGGAGTGCTCAGAGGTGTACCTGAGTATGAGAAGTGGTACCTGGGAGTGTCGTGGAGGGTGTACCCGGGAGTGTCGGAGGTACCTGGGAGGCAACAGGAGGATGGGAATGCCAGAGAGGTGTACCTGGGAGTGTCAGCGGAGCACCTGGGAGCATCTGAGGTGTACCACCTGGGAGTGTCAGAGGTGTTCCTAGGAGTATCAGAGGTGCACTCCCAGAGTGCGTCAGAGGTGCACCTTTTGGAGCGTCTGAAGTGCACCTGGGAGTGTCTGAGGTGTCCCTGGCAGTGTCTGGAGGTGTATTCGGCAGTGTCGAAGGTACCTGGGAGTGTCAGCACATGGTGCACCTGGGAGGTTGGGAGGCAATGTGGGAGTGACAGAGGAGTACCCAGGAGTGTCAGAGGTGTACCTGGGAGTGTCAGAGGCACCTGGAGTGTCAGGAGGTGTACCTGGGATTGTCAGGAGGTGTAACTGGAAGTGCCTGGCGAGGTGTACCTGGGAGTGTCAGAGGTACCTGGAGTGTCAGACATGTCCTGGGAGTGCCGAGGTGTGTATCTGGGAGTGTCGGACGGTACCCAGGAGTTTCAGAGGGGCACCAGGGACAGGAGTACTCCAGGAGTGTTAGAGGTTTACCTGGGAGTATCAGAGGTGTACCTGGGAGGTCAGAGGTGTACCTGGAGCATCAGGGTGTAACTGAAAGTGGCGGAGGTGTAACTGGGAATGTCAGATGTGTACCAGGGGAGTGTCAGTGGAGTACCTTGAGTCTCAAAGGTGTATCTGGGAGTGTCGGAGGTGTACCTGGGAATATCGTAAGTGTGGGCCTGGGAATATCGGGAGGTGTACCTGGGGAGTGTTAGAGGTGTACCTGGGAGTGTCGGAGTATACCTGGGAGTGTGTGAGAAGTGTACCTGGGCGTGTCGGCAGGGCCTGGGAGTGCCTGAGGTGTACCTGTGAGTGCTGGGGAGGTGTACTGGGAGTGTCAGAGGTGTACCTGGGAGTGCTGGCGGTGCACCTGGGGAGTGTGTGAGGTGTACCTGGGAGTGTCTGAGGTGTCTGGTAGTGTCTGAGGTGTACTGGCAGTGTCTGGAGGTGTAACTGGTAGTGTCATGTGCACTCTGGGAGTGTCATGTGCACCTGGGAGTGTTAGGAGGTGTCAGGAGGACAAAGGAGTACCTAGGGGATTGTTAGAGGTGTAATGGGAGTGTCAGAGGTACTGGAGCAGTGTTAGAGGTGTACCTGGTGGAGTGTCAGAGGTGTACCTAGAGCGTCAGATGGTACCTGGGAGTGTCAGAGATGTACCTGGAGGCCAGAGGTACCTGGGAATATCGGGCAGTACCTGGGAATACGGGGAGGTGTACCTGGGAGTGTCAGGAGGTGCACTGGGAGCAAGTCGGAGGTGTACCTGGGAGGCTCAACAGGAGTGGCCTGGGATTATCACAGGTGTGGCCTGGCAGTGCCAGACGGTACCTGGGAAAGTGCTCAGAGATGTACCTGGGGAGTGTCAGGAGGTGTTTCTGGGAGGTGTCGGACGTCTACGGGGGAGTGTCAGAGGTACCAGGGAATGTCAGTGAGTACTTGGGAGTGTCAGAGGTGTACCTGGGAGTGTCAGAGGTGTACCTGAGTGTCAGAGGTGTACCTGGGAGTGTCAGAGGTGTACCTGTGAGTGTCGGAGGTGTACCTGGGAGTGTGAGAAGGTACCTGGGATATCGGAGGTGTACCTGGGAGTGTCGGGAGGTGTACCTGGAATGTCATGGTGTACCTGGGAGTGTCAGAGGTACCAGGAAATGTCAGTGGAGTACCTGGGAGTGTCAAAGGTGTACCTGGGAGTCTCCAGAGGTGTACCTGGGAGTGTCAGGAGGTACCTGGGAGGCCAAAGGTGTACCTGGGAGTGTCAGAGGTGTACCTGGGAGTGTCAGAGGTATGTGGGAGTGTCGGACGTGCACTGGAGGTCAGAGGTGCAACACCAGGGAATGTCAGTGGAGTACCTGGGAGTGTCAAGGTGTACCTGGGAGGCCAGAGGTGTACCTGGGAGGCCAGAGGTGTACCTGGTGATTGTCGGAGGTGGTGCCTGAGCAAAAGAAGTGTACCTGGGAGTGTCGGAGGTACCTGGGAGTGTCGGAGGTGTACCTGGGAGTGTCAGAGGTGTACTTGGGAGTGTCAGGAGGTGTACCTGGGAATGTCATGGTGTACCTGAGAGTCGGAGGTGTACCTGGGAGTGTCAGAGGTGTGCCTGGATGTGTCATAGGCACTTGGGAGTGAGAGGTGCACCTTGGAGTGTCTGGAGGTGTACTCTGGGAGTGTCTGAGAGGTACCTGGCAGTGTCTGGAGGTGCACCTGGCAGTGTCTGAGGTACCTGGGAGGCCAGGAGGTGTACCAGGAATGTCAGTGAGTACCTGGAGTGTCAAGGAGCACATGGGAGCAGCCGGAGGTGTACTCTTCGAGTGTCGGAGGAAAACGGAAACAGAGGCATACCTGGGAGTGTCGGAGTGTACCTGGAGTGTCAGGAGGCACTTGGGGAGTGTCAGAGGTGTTCCTTGGAGTGTCTGAGGTGTACCTGGGAGGCCTGAGGTGTACCTGGGGAGTGTCTGAGGTGTACCTGGCAGTGTTGAAGGCGGTGTACCTGGGGAGTGTGAGCGGTGTACCTGGGAGGTTAGGAGGTACCTGGAGCAAGCCAGAGGTGCACCTGGGAGTGTTGAGGTGTACCTGTGAGCAAGCCTGGGGTGTGCCAGGGAATGTCAGTGAGCACCTGGGAGTGTCAGGAGGTAACTGGAGTGTCAGAGGGTGTGCCTGGGAGTGTCAGAGGTGGCCTGGGAGTGTCAGGAGGTGCAACAGGAATGTCAGTGGAGTACCTGGGGAGTGTCAGAGGCACATAGGAGCAACAGAGGTGTGCCTGGAGTGTCAGAGGTACCTGGGAGGTGGAGAGGGGCACCTGGGGAGTGTGGAGAGGTACCTGGGAGGTGGAGAAGTGTGGGGACCTGGGAGTGTTGAAGGTAACGGAGAGTAAAATGGAGGTGTACCTGACAGCAAGCCGAAGGCGGTGTACCTGGGGAGTGTCAGAGGTGTACCAGGGAATGTCAGGAGTACCCGGGAGCGTCAAGGAGTACCTGGGAGGTCAGAGGTACCTGAGTGTCGGAGGTGTACCTGGGAGTGTCAGGAGGTATACCTGGGAGTGTCGGAGGTGTACCTGGGAGGAGAAGTGCACCTGGGAGTAAAGGCACCTGGGAGTGTCGGAGGTGTACCTGGGAGTGTAAGAAGGCACCAGGGAGCCTGGAGGTACTTGGGAGTGTCAGAGGTGTACCTGGGGGGGTGAAAGAAGGCACCTGGGAGTGTCGGAGGTGTACCTGGGAATGTCGGAGGTGTACCTGGGAGCAAGCCAGGAGAACACCTGTGAGCAGTCAGGTGTGTTCAGAGTGTCAGGAGGTGTACCTGGGAGGCTGAAGTGGTGTTCCTGGAGTGTTTGAGGTGTACCTGGGAGTGTGGAGAAGGTACCTGGGAGTGTCAACAAAATATGAGAGAGTCTTAGAGGTGTGACAGAGCACAGAGAGTACCCAGGAGGCCGAGGTGTACCTGGGAGTGTCAGGAGATGTACCTGGAAGTGTCAAGATGTGTACCCGGGGAGGTTTGATGTGCCTGGGAGTGTCACAGGAGGGCCTGGGATTAACAGAGGTGTACCTGGCGGGTGTCAGAGGTGGGACCTGGGAGGTCAGAGATGCACCTGGGAGCAGCAAGCCAGAGGTGTATGTGGGAGTGTCGGACGGGCCTGGGAGTGTCAGAGGTACCAGGGAATGTCAGGAGAACTTGGGATTGCTCAGAGGTGTGTACATGTTAGTGTCAGAGGTGTACCTGGAGCAAGCCAGAGAAACCTGGGAGTATGAGGCGTGTACCTGGGAGTGTCGAGGTGTACCTGGAGTGTAGGGAGGTGTACCTGGCAGTGTCAAGAGGTGTACCTGGGAGTGCTCAGAGGTACCAGGAATGTCAGTGGAGTACCTGGGAGTGTCACATGCACATGGGGAGTGCTCAGTGGTGTACCTTGGGAGTGATTTATGTACCTGGGAGGTCGGACGATACCTGGGAGTGTGGAGAAGTGTACCTGGGCGTGTCGGCGGGACCTGGGAGTGTCAGAGGTGTACCTCGGAGTATTAGAGGTGTGCCTGGGAGTGTCAGAGGTGTACCTGGGAATGTCAGAGGTATACCAGGGAGTGTCAGTGAAGTACCTGGGAGTGTCAAAGGTGTACCTGGGAGTATCGGAGATGTACCTGGGAATATCGGAGGTGTACCTGGCAGTGTCAGACGTGTACCTGGGAGTGTCAGAGATGTACCTGGGAGTGTCAGAGGTGTATCTGGGAGTGTCGGAGGTGTACCTGGGAGTGTGAGAAGTGTACTTGGGAGTGTCGGAGGTGTACCTGGGAGTTAGGTGTTGCAGTGTCAGCGGTGTACCTGGGAGTGTCAGAGGTGTACCAGGGAATGTCAGTGGAGTACCTGGGAGTGTCAAAGGTGTACCTGGGGAGTGTCAGAGGTGTCGGTAGGTGTACCTGGGAATATCGGAGGTGTTCTGGGAATATCAGAATGTACCTAGGAGTGTCAGAGGTGTACCTGGGAGTGTCGGAGGAGTACCAGGGAGTGTCAAGAGGAATACCTGGGAGTGTCAGAGGTGTACCTGGGAGTGTCAGAGGTGTACCTAGGAGTATCAGAGGATTGCCTGGGAGTGTCGGAGTTGTTCCTGGGAGTGTCGGAGGCGGACCTGGGAGTGTCAGAGGTGTACCTCGGAGTATCAGAGGTGTACTTGGGAGTGTCAGAGCTGTACCTGGGAATGTCAGAGGTATACCAGGGAGTGTCAGTGAAGTACATGGGAGTTTCAAAGGTGTACCTGGGAGTATCGGAGGTGTACCTGGGAATATCGGAGGTATACTTGGGAATATCGGAGGTGTACCATGGAGTGTCAGAGGTATACCTGGAAGTCTCAGAGGTTTACCAGGCAGTGTCAGAGGAGTACCTTAGAGTGTCAGAGGTGTACCTGGGAGTATCGGAGGTGTGCCTGGGAGTATCGGAGGTGTACCTGGGAGTGTCAGAGGTGTACCTGGGAGTATCAGAGGCGTACCTGGGAGTGTCAGAGGTGTACTTGGGAGTGTCAGGGGTGTAACTGGGAGTCTCGGAGGTGTAACTGGGAATGTCAGAGGTGTACCAGATAGTGTCAGTCGAGTACCTGGGAGTCTCAAAGGTGTACCTGGGAATATCGGAGGTGTACCTGGGAATATCGGAGGTGTACCTGGGAGTGCCAGAGGTGTACCTGGGAGTGTCGGAGGTGTACATGGGAGTGTCACAGGAGTACCTGGGATTGTCAGTGCCAGGGAGTGTCAGTGGAGTACCTGGGAGTGTCAGAGGTGTAACTGGGAGTGTCAGAGGTGTACCTGGGAGTGTCAGAGGTGTACCTGGGAGTGTCAGAGGTGTACCAGGGAATGTCATGGAGTACCTAGGGAGTGTCAGAGGTGTACATAGGAGTGTCAGGAGGTGTGCCTTGAGTGTCGAGAGGTGTACCTGGGAGTGTTGAAGGTGTACCTGAGAGTGGAGGTGTACCTGGACAGTGTCAGCAGTGTACCTGGGAGTGTCAGAGTGTACCAGGGAATGTCAGTGGAGTACCTGGAGTCAAGGGAGTACCTGGGAGTGTCAGAGGTGTACCTTGAGTGTCGGAGGTGTACCTGGGAGTGTCAGAGGTATACCTGGGAGTGTCGGAGGTGCTGGGAGTGTGAGAAGTGTACCTGGGAGTGTAAGAAGGTACCTGAGTGTCGAGGTGTACCTGGGTGAGAGAAGTGTACCTGGGAGTGTCGGAGGTGTACCTGAATGTCGGAGTAGCCTGAGTGTCAGAGGAATACCTGTGAGTGTCAGAGGTGTACCTGGGAGTGTCAGAGGTGTACCTGGGAGTGTCAGCGGTGTTCCTGGGAGTGTCGGAGGTGTACCTGGGAGTGTGAGAAGTGTACCTGGGAGTGTCAGCGGTGCACATGAGAGTCTTAGAGGTGTATTAGGGAGTGACAGAGGAGTACCTAGGAGTGTCAGAGGTGTACCTGGGAGTGTCAGAGATGTACCTGGAAGTGTCAAGATGTACCTGGGAGTGTCGGATGTGTACCTGAGAGTGCCAGAGTACCTGGGATTGTCAGAGGTACCTGGCAGTGTCAGAGGTGGACCTGGGAGGCTGAGAGATGTACCTGGGAGTGTCAGAGGTGTATGTGGGAGTGCCGTGGACGGTACCTGGGAGTGTCAGGTGTACCAGGGAATGTCAGTGGAGAACTTGGGATTGTCAGAGGTACCTGTTAGTGTCAGAGGTGTACCTGGGAGTGTCAGAGGTGAACCTGGGAGTATGAGAAGGTACCTGGGAGTGTCGGAGGTGTACCTGGGAGGTAGGAGGTACCTGGCAGTGTCAGAGGTGTACCTGGGAGTGTCAGAGGTGTACCAGGGAATGTCAGTGGAGTACCTGGGAGTCAAAGGTGTACATGGGGAGTGTCAGAGGTGTACCTGGGAGTGACGGCGGTGTACCTGGGAGTGTCGGACGTATACCTGGGAGGTGAGAAGTGTACCTGGGCGTGTCGGCGGTGTCCTGGGAGTGTCGGAGGTACCTGGAGTGTCAGAGGTGTACTTGGGAGTGTCAGAGGTGTACCTGAGTGCTAGCGGTGCACCTGGGAGTGTCAGAGGTGTACCTGGAGTGTCGGAGGTGTACCTGGAGTGTCACAGGAGTACTGGGATTATCAGAGGTGTACTGGCAGTGCCAGACGTACCTGGGAGTGTCGATGTACCTGGGAGTGTCAGAGGTGTATCTGGGAGTGTCGGACGTCTACGTGGGAGGCTGAGGTGTACCAGGGAATGTCAGTGGAATACTTGGAGTGTCAGAGTGTACCTGGGAGTGTCAGAGGTGTACCTTGGAGTGTCAGGAGGTGTTCCTGGAGTGTCAGAGGTGTACCTGGAGTGTCGGAGGTACCTGGGAGTGGAGAAGGTACCTGGGAGTGTCGGAGGTACCTGGAGTGTCGGAGGTGTTCCTGGCAATGTCATGGTGTACCTGGAGGCAGAGGTGTACCAGGGAATGTCAGTGAGTACCTGGGAGTGTCAAGGTGTACCTGGGAGTCTCAGGAGGTGTACCTGGGAGTCAGAGGTGTACCTGGGAGTGTCAAAGGTACCTGGGAGTGTCAGAGGTGTACCTGGGAGTGTCAGAGGTGTATGGGAGTGTCGGACGTGTACCTGGGAGTGTCAGAGGTGTACCAGGGAATGTCAGTGAGTACCTGGGAGTGTCAAGGTGTACCTGGGAGTGTCAGAGGTGTACCTGGGAGTGTCAGAGGTGTACCTGTGATTGTCGGAGGTGTACCTGGGAGTGGGTACCTGGGAGCAATGGAGGTGTACCTGGGAGGGTCGGAGGTGTACCTGGGAGTGTCAGGGTGTTCCTGGGAGTGTCTGAGGTGTACCTGGAGTGTGAGAAGTGTATGGGAGCGTCACAGCACATGAGAGTCTTAGAGGTATTAGGGAGTGACAGAGGAGTACCTAGGGAGTGTCAGAGGTGTACCTGGGAGTGTCAGAGATGTACCTGGAAGTGTCAAGATGTACCTGGGAGTGTCGGATGTGTACCTGGGAGTGTCACAGGAGGCCTGGGATTGTCAGAGGTGTACCTGGCAGCTGAGGTGACCTGGGAGTGTCAGAGATGTACCTGGAGTAGTCAGAGGTGTAGTGGAGTGTCGGACGTACCTGGGAGTGTCAGAGGTGTACCAGGAATGTCAGTGGAGAACTTGGGATTGGAGGTGCCTGTTAGTGTCAGAGGGGCACTGGGAGTGACAAAGGTGAACCTGGGAGTATGAGAAGTGTACCTGGGAGTGTCGGAGGTGTACCTGGGAGGTAGGAGGTGTACCTGGCAGTGTCAGAGGTGTACCTGGGAGTGTCAGAGGTGTACCAGGGAATGTCAGTGGGAGTACCTGGGAGTGTCAAGGCATGGGAGGCTGAGGTGTACCTGGAGTGATGATGTACCCGGGAGTGTCGGATGGCACTGGGAGTGTGAGAAGTGTACCTGGGCGTGTCGGCGGTGTACCTGGGAGTGTCGGAGGTACCTGTGAGTGTCAGAGGTGTACTTGGGAGTCTCAGGAGGTGTGGGAGCGGTACTGGGAGTGTGTGAGGTGTACCTGGGAGTAGTCGGAGGTGGCATGCACAGGAGCCTGGGATTATCAGAGGTGTACCTGGCAGTGCCAGACGTGTACCTGGGAGTGCAGATACATGGGAGTGTCAGAGGTCTGGAGTGTCGGACGTCTGATGGGAGGCCAGAGGTACCAGGAATGTCAGTGAATACTTGGGAGTGTCAGAGGTGTACCTGGGAGTGTCAGAGGTGTACCTTGGAGTGTCAGAGGTGTACCTGGGAAGTCAGAGGTGTACCTGTGGAGTGTCGGAGGTGTACCTGGGAGGGAGAAGTGTACCTGGGAGTCTTGGAGGTGTACCTGGGAGTGTCGGAGGTGTACCTGGCAATGTCATGGTGTACCTGGGAGGCTGAGGTGTACCAGAATGTCAGGAGTACCTGGGAGTGTCAAGGTGTACCTGGGAGTCTCAGAGGTGTACCTGGGAGTGTCAGAGGTGTACCTGGAGGTCGGGGTTGTGTACCTGGGAGGTCAGAGGTACCTGGGAGTGTCAGAGGTGTATGGGAGGCGGACGTACCTGGGAGTGTCAGAGGTACCAGGGAATGTCAGTGGAGTACCTGGGAGTGTCAAGGTACCTGGGAGGTCAGAGGTGTACCTGGGAGTGTCAGGAGGTACCCTGATTGTCGGAGGTGTACCTGGGAGTGTAAGAAGGCACCTGGGAGTTGGAGGTACCTGGGAGGGTCGGAGGTGTACCTGGGAGTGTCAGAGGTGTACTTGGGAGTGTCAGAGGTGTACCTGGGAATGTCAGCCGGTACTGGAGAGTGTCTGAGGTACCTGGGAGTGTCAGAGGTGTGCCTGGATGTGCCAGGTGCACTTGAGTGTGAGAGGTGCACCTTGGAGTGTCTGAGGTACCTGGGAGTGTTCGAGGTACCTGGCAGTGTCTGGAGGTGTGCCCAGTGTTCGAGGTACCTGGGAGTGTCAGAGGTGTACCAGGGAATGTCAGTGGAGTACCTGGGAGGCCAAGGAGCACATGGGAGTGTCAGAGGTACCGAGTGTCGGAGGTGTACCTGGGAGTGTCAGAGGAATACCTGGGACTGTCGGAGGTGTACCTGGGAGTGTCAGAGCACTTGGAGTGTCAGAGGTGCCCTTGAGTGTCTGAGGTGTACCTGGAGTGTCTGAGGTGTACCTGGCAGTGTCTGAGGTGTACCTGGCAGTGTCTGAGGTGTACCTGGCAGTGTCAGCGGTGTACCTGGGAGTGTGAGCGGTGTACCTGGGAGTGTTAGAGGTGTACCTGGGAGTGTCAGAGGTGTACCTGGGAGTGTCAGAGGTGTACCTGTGAGTGTCAGGGGTGTGCCAGGGAGTGTCAGTGGAGTACCTGGGAGTGTCAGAGGTGTAACTGGGAGTGTCAGAGGTGTACCTGGGAGTGTCAGAGGTGTACCTGGGAGTGTCAGAGGTGTACCAGGGAATGTCAGTGGAGTACCTGGGAGTGTCAGAGGTGTACATAGGAGTGTCGAGGTGTGCCTTGGAGTGTCAGGAGGTGTACCTGGGAGGTGAAAGGTGTACCTGGGAGGTGGAGAGGTGCACTGGGAGGTGGAGAAGTGTACCTGGGAGTGTCGAAGGGTGTACCTGAGAGTGTCGGAGGTGTACCTGACAGTGCTGAAGGTGTACCTGGGAGTGTCAGAGGTGTGACCAGGGAATGTCAGGGAGTACCTGGGAGTGTCAAGGGACTCCCTGGGAGTGTCAGAGGTGTGCCTGGCAGTGTCAGTGTACCTGGGAGTGTCAGGCGGTGCACTTGGGAGTGTCAGAGGTGCTTTGGAGTGTCTGGAGGTGTACCTGGGAGGTTCTGAGGTGTGCCTGGCAGTGTCTGGAGGTGTACCTGGCAGTGTCAGGGTGTGCAGGAGTGTCTGAGGTACCTGGAGTGTCAGAGGTGTGCCTGGGAGGTTGGGAGGTGACTTGCGAGTGTCAGAGGTGCTCTTTGGAGTGTCTGAGGTGTACCTGGGAGTGTCTGAGGTGTGCCTGGCAGTGTCTGGAGGTGTACCTGGCAGTGTCAGCGGTGGTACCTGGGAGTGCCAGCGGTACCTGAGAGTGTTAGAGATGTATCAGGGAATGACAGAGGAGTACCTAGGAGTTTCAGAGGTACCTAGGAGTGTGAGACGTACCTGGGAGTGTCTGGGGTGTACCTGAGTGTCAGAGGTGTACCTGTGATTGCTGGGGTGTACCAGGGAGTGTCAGTGGAGTACCAGGAGGTCAGAGGTACCCGGGAGTGTCAGAGGTGTACCTGGGAGTGTCAGAGGTGTACCTGGGAGTGTCAAAGGTGTACCTGGGAGTTTCAGAGGAGTCCTGGGAGGCTGTGTACCGGGAGTGTCAGAGGTGTACCTGGGAGTCAGGTGTTCCTGGGAGTGTCGGGAGGTGGGAGTTTCTGGAGGTGTACTGGGAGTTCTCAGAGGTGTACCTGGGAGCAGAGGTGTACCTGGGAGTGTCAGAGGTACCTGGGAGTGTCGGAGGTGTACCTGGGAGTGTCAAGGAGCACCTGGGATTATCAGAGGTACCTGGCAGTGCCAGACGTGTACCTGGGAGTGTCAGAGGATGTACCTGGGAGGTCAGAGGTGTATCTGGGAGTGTCGGACGTTCACGGGGAGGTCAGAGGTGTACCAGGGAATGTCAGTGGAATACCTGGGAGTGTCAGAGGTACCTGGGAGTGTCAGAGGTGTACCTGGAGTGTCAGAGGTGTACCTGGGAGGTTGGGAGGTGTACCTGTGAGTGTCGGAGGTGTACCTGGGAGTGTGAGAAGGTACCTGGGAGTAGCCGGAGTACCTGGGAGTGTCGGAGGTGTACCTGGCAGTGTCAAGGTGTACCTGGGAGGTCAGAGGTGTACCAGGGAATGTCAGGAGTACCTGGGAGTGTCAGAGGTACCTGGGAGTGTCAGAGGTGTACCTGGGAGTGTCAGAGGTGTACCTGGAGTGTCAAAGGTGTACCTGGGAGGTCAGAGGTACCTGGGAGTGTCAGAGAGGTGTATGTGGGAGTGTCGGACGGTACCTGGGAGTGTCAGAGGTGTACCAGGGTGTCATGGAGTACCTGGGAGTGTCAAGGTGTACCTGGGAGTGTCAGAGGTGTACCTGGGACAGAGGTGTACCTGGGATTGTCGGAGGTGTACCTGGGAGTGTAAGAAGTGCACCTGGGTGTCGGAGGTGTACCTGGGAGTGTCGGAGGTGTACCTGGAGTGTCAGAGGTGTACTTGGGAGTGTCAGAGGTGTACCTGGGAATGTCACGGGTACCTGAGAGTGTCTGGAGGTGTACCTGGGAGTGTCAGAGGTGTGCCTGGATGTGCTGGCAGGTGCACTTGGGAGTGTGAGAGGTGCACCTGGAGTGTCTGGAGGTGTACCTGGGAGTGTCTGAGGTACCTGGCAGAGCCTGAGGTGTACCTGGCAGTGTCTGAGGTGTACCTGGGAGTGCTGAGGTGACCAGGGAATGTCAGGAGTACCTGGGAGTGTCAAGGAGCACATGGGAGTGTCAGAGGTGTACCTTGAGTGTCGGAGGTGTACCTGGGAGTGTCAGAGGTCACCTGGGAGTGTCGAGGTGTACCTGGGATGTCTGAGGTGTACCAGTGTCTGAGGTGTACCTGGCAGTGTCATGGTGTACCTGGGAGTGTGAGCGGTGTACTGGGAGTGTTACAGAGGTGTACCGGGAGGCTAGAGGTACCTGGGAGTGTCAGGGGAGGTACCTGTGAGTGTTAGGGGTGTGCCAGAGTGTCAGTGGAGTACCTGGGAGTGCAGAGGTGTAACTGGGAGGTCAGAGGTGTACCTGGGAGTGTCAGAGGTGTACCTGGGAGGCACAGAATGTCAGTGGAGTACCGGGAGTGTCAGAGGTGTACATAGGAGTGTCAGAGGTGTGCCTTGGAGTGTCAGAGGTACCTGGGAGTGAGCAATACGTAAACTGAACGAAGCACACCGA
>NW_024742003.1:17500-24629 GCF_018991925.1 Homarus americanus | reverse complement strand
ATTACGTATTGTTGGTAGTTACCCTGGAGCATACATGGTAGTTACCCCCGTATACATGGCAGTTACCCGTGTATATTGGTAATGGCTGTGTCAACGCCTGGTACCGTGAGGGGCATAATTTGGGGGTTAGCTTCTGTGTGGTAAAGCCGTAGGTACTGTCTAACATTATCCTGCCCTGCTGTGTAGTGATTATGTCTGCCCGTCTGTGTCTGTCTGTACCTTTTATTGTTCCTACCTGTACCTGGTGACCTGTGGCTGTGTGTTATACTGATCTACTAAATACACACTCTCTCTCTCTCTCAAACATCGCAGCAAATTACCAATAAGCAAGTGAACAGTATTAAGAAAAGTGCCAACACAGCATTTATATAAGGCAGCGGAGGCATGAGGTTGTTGGCTGTTAGAGAATGGATTACAGCGTTAGTAATAGCAGCGTGATAACGTTGGGAGCTTTCAGAGAGTGGTTACACATAACTCCATGACAGCACGGGTAACGAGGTAGCTGGGCTGTTAGAGAGTTTTACACAGCCTCACGAAAATCAACAGCAGAAAGAGAAGATCGTTTTTACAGCTTTTTAACAAATATAAGAAAAGAATAAATGCCAGGGGTGGCAGACAGTCAGGCAGGCAGCTAACAGGTAAAATATCAGCTTCGGGGGTTAGGAAGGCAGCAGGCAGACAGGGTTTTATCTACCCACCCTTCCTCCTAACTACCCTCCCCATTCACTCCCTCCTCTAACTACCCTCCCCTAACTACCTCCTTGACTACCTCCCTAATTCATCTTCCCCCACCACTCCTCTTAACTACCCTCACCTTCACTTGACATGGTAATCGTGTAGTAGGCTCTGGTGGATCCTGCTGCTTAGGGTTAGGCTCTTGCTTAGGGCATCACAACCACACTCACAACTACAACCTGATTACAACCATTCACACTACCACCACCACCACAACACAATTACATTCCCTAATATCACCACCACCACAACAACCACCACACTCTCACCAACACCATCAAATTCACTGACTATTACATCATCATCAACCAACACCTCGCATCATTAGGTTGCTAATACAGCGAGCGTCTATTAGAATGCAATGGGTATCTGCCACAGCTGTTGTTGCTGCTGGTAGTGTTGAGGGTCGGGTAGGTGGTAGATGTGGTAGCATGATGGTGGTGGGTGATGATGGTTATGATGATGGTGGTGGGTGGGAGATGATGGTGGTGGTGATGATGGTAGGGTGGAATGGGATGGTGACAATGGTGGCATGGCAGGATGATGGTAATGTGGTGGTGTGGAGGTAATGAGATGATGGTAATGGTGGTAATGGTGGTAATGGTGGTGGTAGGTAGAGGTGATGTGACATAAGAGCATGGTGGTTGGTGGTTTGGCCTTGTTGCCTCATCCCACTGCCCCACAATGACAGGAAGGGACACCACCAGCGCATGAGAAACAGGTACAGTCTGTTTGTTTGTTTGGTGAGGGAGGGAGGGGTGGGAGGAGGAGGTGGGAGAGGGAGAGGGAGGGGTGAGAGGAGGTGGAGGAGGGAGGGTGAGAGGGAGGAGGGAGGGTGAGAGGGAGATATAACTGTAGATAGATTATATGTAAGGAACTAATAACAAAGAAGAGGAGAGAGAGAGAAAGAGAGAGAGAGAGAGAGAGAGAGAGAGAGAGAGAGAGATTGTTATTTAACATTTTCTGTTTTTCCACCTAATTTATTCACTCCAAACACCTTCTTCCTCTGCCTTCCAAGCACTCCCCACTCCTACTCCAACACCTCTTCCTCACCCCCTCCATCTAACACGAG
Source organism: Homarus americanus (assembly GCF_018991925.1). NCBI lineage: Eukaryota > Metazoa > Arthropoda > Malacostraca > Decapoda > Nephropidae > Homarus > Homarus americanus. Next base: position 22,822 of record NW_024742003.1, on the reverse strand, counting down.
GTCGCAGGAGGGCAAGGTAAGCCAGGAGAGGCCACCAAAGGGGTGGGCTGTTTATAACACTTAATTATACACAGTTTCAAAGGATACCTGGCCTGATGGGGGTGATGGGGAGGTGATGGGGGTGAAGGAGGTGATGTGATGGGGGAGGTGATGGGGAAGGGAGGATGAGGTGAGAGGGGATGAGGTAGGGGAGGAGTAGGTGATGGGGGACAGAAAGGATAGGAGATGAAAGGGGTGACAAGTGTAGGTGTGTAGGAGGCGGATGGAAAGGGATGGGAGGAAGCTAAGGAGGTGGAGGAAGGTGATGTGGAGGATAATGAGATGAAGGAAGTGATGGGGGGGGTGGTGCAGGTGGTGGTGGTGGAGGCTGATATACACCACCTGGGATGTGATGTCTGTCAGTCCATCACTAGTAAGTCATTGTTGAGAGAGAGAGAGAGAGAGAGAGAGAGAGAGAGAGAGAGAGAGAGGAGAGAGACTACACATTGCCTCTCTTTTTCTCTCATCTATTCTTTTCCACACACTTTATCACTTTCTTTCTTTCCCATTCTCCTCCCACACCTTTATGTATTTGGATGATTTACAGGTAGATTGATATCTGACAGGTGTAAATACAGGGTAAATAGGCAGGCAGGCTATCAGATACATACAGGTGTAATTAGGATTGAAATAGACAGATGATAACGAAAAGGTGGATAGATAGATGGTTAGAGAGAGGGGGGGGGGGGGGGGGGGGTTGTGTAATGGCTGGGTTGATCTCTGGTGTCACGGCGTTAACCTCCCTGTCTCCCTTTCTCCCCTTCTCCTCGTGTCTTCTCCTCCCTTCTTCTCTCCTCCCTTTCTCCTCTTCTTCTCACTTTTCTCCCTCAGCTTCTTGCCCTTTTTATTTCTGGAAATTAGGATTATTTATATAGACGTTGTTTCTCTCTCTCTCTCTCTCTTTATTGTTGATCTATCACTCCCAGGTAAGGCTTGTGTAATTATGCATCGTGGTTATGTATTTAGTATGTCTCTAATTAATTGTTGTGTATTCTTACCTTACCTTTTTTTTTTTTTTTTTTTTACCTTTACCATAATTTTATAGGCGTAGTATGATTATCTACCCGCTGGATGTCCTGGGTCGTATGAGGGGTCCTAAGTCCTACATGTGAGGTCATAATGATTTATCTATCACCTGTCAGAGCCACAAGAGTAGGGACTCGGGGTCGACTGCACCTGCCCTCATATTCACTCGTGGTAAAGCTAGATTGCCTGTTTTGTTAGTGATGGGGTCGCTTTGTCGAAGCTGATCATGGGTTGGGTGGGTGGGGTTGTGGGTGGGTGGGGTGGGTGGTGTTGGCACTAGTGGGTGGGGGAGGCTCTTCTTTTGGGGAAGGGGGTACGGTAGAATAGGGGAATGGAGGACTGGGGGGGAGGGTGTCTTTGAAGGGGTTGGGGGATTGAAAGGATGATGGGGAGGAGAGGAAGAAAAGATCTCGGTGAGCTTCACGTACACCGCACTAATTCAGAGGAGAGAAAGGCTAGATTCTTACTCTGAAGTCTATAGTCTCAGGGCAGCACTGACGCCATCTTGACCGTGAGATCTCTGTGTCTTTACGAGAAATGCAATACACGAAAGGGTTCAGCCATGTTGTGTTGTTTTTGTTGTTGTAGGTTTGGGTACGTCTGACAGTCTAATGATTCACCTGGTTTGCTGGTATGAGCCACCTGACAACTGGTTCTTTCTTGTTACTGGGGGTGAACGTTCGAGTGTACTGGGGCTCATCTGTTGTTCCGTTCAGTGCCCAGTACTGTGTGTGTGTGTGTGTGTGTGTGTGTGTGTGTGTGTGTGTGTGTGTGTGTGTTCTGGTCTTGCCAAACTTATTTATGTTGTTTAAATCTTTTCATGTTTTGTTACATATCTGGCTGATCAAGTTCACGTGTTTTTTTTTTTATTCATCAGGGTCATCCCGGGTTTTTTTTCTTTATTCTGGTTCTTTTCTCTTGAATCTGTTTTTCCGCGATTCTGTTTTCTTAGTTCTGTTTTTCCCTGGATTCCTGTTTTCCTAATTCCTGTTTTCCTGATTCTGTTTTTCCCTGGAGTTCCGTTTTCTGAGTCCTGTTTTCCTGAGTCCTGTTTTCCTTGAGTCCTGTTTTTCTTGAGTCCTGTTTTCCCTGGAGTCCTGGGTTCACTGAGTCCTGGGGTTCACTGAGTCCTGGGTTTACCTTGTTTTCCTGAATTGTGTTGTTTACTGAGGCTGTAAGGTGGTCAGGAAGTAGGAAGTCTCGCCTCTATTTCTCTTTATATTTTTCCTTTATTTATTTTCTGTGTTTGTTTGTATGTGTTTTCCTGTTTTTTTTCTTCTTCTTTACTTCTTTTGTTTATTGGTGTTGTTTTAATTTAATTTTGTTTTGTTTTATATCTTTATTATTTGTTTGTTTATTTACATGCTTCAAGTCTCTTTCGTTCTTAACGTTCTTTCTTCTCAAACCCTCAAACGTTCACATATATTCATCTTTTCCATCCCTCTCCCAGAAAGTCTTGGCGTTGGTACTAAAATGGTGGTTGTCTTTATGGTGGTTGACTGTGGTGTGGTGACGGGTGGGTTGACGGTAGTTGAGCAGGATGGTGACGAGGTGTGGTTGACGGGGGTGTTGACGGGGTGTGTTGACGGGAGGTTGGACGGGGGTATTGTGATGGGTGTGATTGACGTGTGTGATTGACGGGTGGTTACACGGGCGGTTGACAGGTGGTTGACGGGCACGTGGTTTTCAGTGTCAATTGTGCTTCACTTCATTCTGTCACTCAAGCGTCAATGCACACATGGAATTGCTTAGTGTTGAAGTGGTGGTGGTGGGTGGTGGTGGTAAGTGGTTGATGGGTGATAGTGGTTGATGGTGGTGATGGTGGTTGATGGTGGTGATGTGGTTGATGGTGATAGTGGTTGTTGGTGGTGGATAGGTGGTTGATAGTTGTGGTGGATGCAGGTTCTAGTTGTGTGATCATGGTGGTTGTCGCGTGTTTGTGTTAGATGGTGGTAGTGGTTGAGGTCAGGTACAATGATCAGTACCTGCAACAGAACCTCGTCACAGTGAAATTTAATCCTAACTCTGTCTAGTGTAACCTAACCTAACTAACCTAACTCGTGTTGTATGAACCAGCAGCGTCTCCTTGTTTTTTGTTCTGTTATGAGAGTGAGATGTCTATCCTTTATCTCTCTCATGTGTCTCCTTTATCTCTCAGCTCTCTCTTATGTCTCTCTCTGTGTCTCTCATTATTCTCCTATATTTCTGTTGCCCTTTATAATTTCTTATCTCTCCCTTTAACCCACCTTATTCTTTATTGGATGTGTTCTGGTTGAGATGTTTTGTTCTCCTGGTCGTTTGTATTATTTTGTCCTGTTGTGGTTTATTTTTTGCTTCTGATCGCTGACACTGGCTGGTATACTGTGTAAATACTTTAGTGGATCAGGCACACTACATACATACACACACACACGTAGACACACACACACATTGCAGCACGTGAGACACACACACACACACACATACATACATACACGTAGATACATATATATATACACACGTAGATACATATACATACATATACATACTTACTGTATATACCTTTCTATGGACGACGGGTCTCTCTCTCTCTCTCTCTCTTTCTCTTCTTCCCACTTTGTGTGACCCCAAACTATTTAACCCACCTTTCCTCTCACCCTCCCTCACGTAACCTCTTCACCCTCTCCCTGGCCAGCGTGACTTCCAGCCTGGGGTTAGCAGGAGGTCGTCAAGTGTACTCAAGGTTTTCCTCAGTGTTTTGTCGAGTTTACCTCCAGTTTACATTTAATTTAAATTTTCAATTACCTTTCAGTTTACCTTTAGTTTACTCCAGTTTCATGTGAGTTTGTTATGTTGGATGTCTGCTTCTTGTTCTGGTTTACTTAGTGGTTGGGTGTGGGAGAGGGTGGGGGAGAGAGAGAGAGGAGAGAGAGAGAGAGAGAGAGGGGTCACTACAGCAACATTACGCCTCGCACAGACAACATCTACACATTAATCCAAGATGGAGAGCCGCCAGATACACGTATGACTGGACCTGCACTTATGACCTCTCTCTCTCAGCCCTCTTTCTTTGATGTTTGGCTAGATGAGGTTAGGGTTAGGTTAGTGTGTTGATTGGATAAGTTAGGTTTGATTACAATAGGTTGGGATAGTTTAGGTCCGGTTGGGTTATGCTTATGTTAGTTATGCTATGTTAGGTTATGTCAGGTTAGGTTAGGTTGGTGATTGGGTTAGGAGGAGGTTGAAGAGGTTAGCATCATTATGCAGCAACATTCCAGTAGGGTATATTAACACGGGCCTTGATGATCAAAGTAATAATATGTACAACAGAACGAGAAACGGCCTTTATGTTAATATATCATCTCTAGTCAGGTAAAAACAAATAATTTTTCGGGTACAATGGATTTATGAAATCAAATGTGTGGTAGGAGGTTGTGAGCGCCTTAATACACTTACATTTTCGCTTATACACTATCTCGAGACACTATAATCAACACTTCAACCCCAGCAACACAGCACAGCAACAGAGGCTACCAAACACAGCAACACTCAACTTTAGCAACAGCAACAGAAGGTTTATCAAACACAGGAATATTCACCATGGAGTGCCGAAGCATTCACTCTAGAAGCTTGAGTGGAATGAAGGTATCACCTGAATACATACAGCCTGCACCTGGAATGATTAGCCACTCTAACTCGTTAACAAGTAACCTAGTACTAACTTTAACTCTAACTATGTTCTAAACTAATCTTAACCTTAATAACTTAGTCCTTAATAATGACGTAGTCTTGAGGCTTAGTTATGAGAGCTCTGTAGTTCGTGATAATGGTGGTAGATGTGTAGCCTGGGTCTGGGCCACGGTCACTGGTTCTCCCTGTGGTGTTTTGTCAGAGAGGGAGTGGCTCCTGAGGTACCCAGGACTGTGCTGCCTCTGCTGTTCTTATCAATAGAATAGTAGTAATAATAATAGTATATTAATAATAATAATAATAATAATAATAATAATATAATATTGTAATAATAACTGAGTAATTAAAGACTATTGTTAATGCTATTTTTCATCTGTGGTATATTTTTTCGCGTGTTCTTTCTTATTATAATAATTAATATTGTTGTTGTGTTTTTTGTCATATTATTGTCTCTTATGTGATTGTTCTTCTTTGTTCCTTTTTGTTGTTGTTTGTTATTATTACCGCAGGAGGGACGTCAGGTTGTGGAGTGAGTATTTATACAATTTATTGCGTTAGTGGTTGTTGTGTTGAAGACGGATGTTGGCG
>NW_024742003.1:0-12500 GCF_018991925.1 Homarus americanus | reverse complement strand
AGGAAGGAGGGAGGAAGGGAAGGTAAGGAAGGAGGGAAGGTCGGAGGGGTAGGGAAAAGGAAGGAGGGAGTAGGAGGGTAGGGAAAGGAAGGGGGAGGAAGGGAAGGGTAAGGAAGGAGGGAGGAAGGGAGGAAGGGATGAGCTCAGGTGAATGGGGTGGTGACTGTTGTGTCCTGCTGTTGCGCCTCCCACCACCTTGTTTGTTGTTTGTTTGGTTTTGTTTGTTGTTTGTTTGGTTTATTGTTTTATTTATTGTTTGTTTACTGTTGTTTGTTGGTTTGTTTATTGTTTTGTTTGTCTTGTTTGCTTTGATTTGTTTTGCGATTTCAGTTTTGTTTGTTTATTTTCTGTAATCATCTTTATAGTAATCGATTTATTATATTTTATCACCTATATTATTAATACTTTAGAGGGGTGGGTTGGGGTGAGGGAGGGAGGGATGGGGGTGTGGGGGGTGGGGTGAGGAGGGTGAGGTGAGGGTGGGGTGGGGGGAGGGGGTGAGGGTGGGGTGAGGAAGTATGACTCAACACTTTGTCGCCAGAAAAAAGACTCATTTTATTTTTATGGGAATGATTATTATTGTGTGTGTGTGTGTGTGTGTGTGTGTGTGTGTGTGTGTGTGTGTGTGTGTGTGTGTGTGTGTGTTCAGGATAGCTCGTTAGTGGGGTCGTTTCTTGTGCTTGGTTTAAATGTTGGTGGAACAGGTTAGAGCGGGACTGTGGGAGGCGGTGGTGGGTGGGTAGTGTGGGTGTGGATGGGTGGGTACTGGATGTGGGTGGCGTGGATGGGTTGGTGTATGTGTGGATGGTTGTTGGTAGATTGGTGAAAGTGGATAGGTGTAGGTGGATGTGTGGTTGGGTAGTGTGAATGGATGTGGGTGTAGGTGTGGATGGAGGTGGATGCGTGTGGGTGTAAAGTGTGGGTTTATTTACTCATGAACATCTCAAGCAATAAAGAACAATATTTGTGTTCTCTATCTCGTGTTCTCGTCATATCTCGTTCTTTCTACCCTTCAAGGACTCGGGAAATGTCTCGGTCTTCTCGGGTCTTCTTCAGGCATTATCTCACAGGTGTCTCATAACATCTCTCAAACCACGTGTTCTCTCAGTCTCCTCCACGGGGTCTCTCAACACACGGTGGTAACTGAGAGTGTAGCGGACTTCATTGTTTTTGTGTGTGGTTGTTGTAGAGAAGTCAAGTGTGTGTTTGTTGATGTGATTTACGCAGTCGGAGGTGGAGGAGGAGGGTTAGTCGGAGGTCGGAGGAAGAGGAGGAGGAGAAGGAATAGGAGAAGGAGAAGGAGAAGGAAAGGAGGAAGAAGATCAGAAGATGTGGTGGTGTTATTGGTTGGTGTTGGTAGGTAATGGTGGATGGTGATGGTGGTAGGTGATGGTGGTAGGTGATGGTGGTAGGTGATGGTGGTAGGTGATGGTGGTAGGTGATGGTGACAGATACAGTTAGTAGCTCCCCCTCCCCACACACACGAAGGGAGAGAGAGAGAGAGAGAGAGAGAGAGAGAGAGAGAGAGAGAGAGAGAGAGAGAGAGAGAGAGAGTATTGTGCCTAACAACCTAACTATGGTACAGGAGAACCACATTTAGCGTTCTTAGTTACTACACGGGACGGTACATGGCCACAGTATGGTACATGGCCACAGTATGGTACATGGTCACAGTATGGTACATAGCCACGGTACGGTACATAGCCTGGTAATTTTTATGGCCAGTATAGTACATGTCACAGTATGGTCCTTTACAGTATGGTACATAATACAGTACGGTACATGGCTGATATATTACATGGCCACAGTATGGTATGGCCAGAGTATGGTACATGGCCACAGTATGGTACATGCACACAGTATGGTACATGGCCACAGTATGGTACATGCAACAGTATGTTTTATGGCCACAGTATGGTTACATGGCCACAGTGTAGTACATAGTACGGTAGTACATGGCCACAGTATGGTACATGGCCACGGTACAATTATGGCCACAGTATGATATGGAAACAGTATAATGTGGTGCCACATGTACATTTTATGGCCACAGTATGGTTACATTACAGTATGTATGGCAGAGTATGGTGCATGGCACAGTGTATTACATATGTACAGTATGGTACATATTACAGTATGGTACATGCACAGTGTAATTTTATGGCCACAGTATGAATGGCCACAGTATGTTTATGGCCACAGTACGGTACATAGCTACAACACGATTTACATGGCCACAGTATGGTACATGGCTACAGTATGGTACATGCCACAGTATGGATTTATGGCCACAGTACGGTACATGGCTACAGCACGGTACATGGCCACAGTATGGTACATGGCCACAGTATGGTACATGGCTACAACACGGTACATAATACAGTATGGTACATGGCCACAGTATGGTACATGGCCAGTATGGTACATGGCTACAGCATGGTACATGGCACAGTATGGTATGGCCAGAGTATGGTCATAAGCACAGTGTACATAGCCTCGTATGGTACATGGACACAGTATGGTACATGGCCACAGTATGGTATATGGCCACAGTATGGTACATGGCCACAATTGCATTACATGGCACAGCACGGTACATAGGCCACAGTATGGTACAGCACAGTATGGTACATGGCCACAGTACGGTACATGGCTACAGCACGGTACATGGCCACAGTACGATTATGGCTGTATGGTACATGGCACACAGTATGGTACAGCCACAGTATGGTACATGGCCACAGTATGGTACATGGCCACAGTACGGTACATGGCTACAGCACGGTACATGGCAGTATGGCACATGGCCACAGTATGGTACATGGCCACAGTATGGTACATGTACAGTATGGTACATGGCACAGTACGGTACATGGCTTACAGTACGACATAGCCACAGTATGGTACATGGCCACAGTATGGTACATGGCTACAGTATGGTACATGGCTACAGTATGGTACATAGCAAGTATGGTACATGGCCACAGTATGGTACATGGCCACAGTACGGTACATGGCCACAGTGTAGTATGGCCACAGTTAATGGCCACAGTACGGTACATGGCCACAGTATGGTACATGGCTACAGTATGGTACATGGCCACAGTGCGGCACATGGCTACAGCACGGTACATGGACACAGTATGGTACATGGCCCACAGTATGATTTTATATTACAGTACGGTACATGGCTACAGCAGTTTTATGGCTGTTATGGTACATGGCTTTACAGTATGGTTACATGGCCACAGTATGGTACATGTCCACAGTACGGTACATGGCTGCACGGTACATGCACAGTACGGTATGGCCACAGTATGGTATGGCCACAGTACGGTACATGGCCACAGTATGGTACATGGCACAGTATGGATTATGGCACAGTATGGTACATGGCTACAGTATGGTTCATGCACACAGTATGGTACTGACACAGTATGTTTTATGGCCAGAGTATGGTACATGGCTGGTATGGTACATGGACACAGTATGGTACATGGCCACAGTATGGTACATGGCTACAGTATGCTGGCCACAGTATGGATTTTATGGCCACAGTATGGTACATGGCCACAGTATGGTACATGTACAGTATGGTACATGGCTACAGTATGGTACATGGCCACAGTACGGTACATGGCTACAGCACGGTACATGGCCACAGTATGGTACATGCACAAAATGTACGGTACATGGCCACAGTACGGTACATGGCCACAGTATGGTACATGGCCACGGTATGGTACATGGCTACAGCACGGTACATGGCCACGATATTTATGGCCACAGTACGGTGCATAGCCACGTATGGTACATGGCCACAGCACGGCTACATGGCTACAGTATGGTACATATGGCCAGAGTATGGTACATGGCCACAGTATGGTACATGGCAGAGTATGGTACATGGCCAGAGTATATTTTTTGGCCTACAGCGGTACATGGCCACAGTATGGTACATGACCACGGTACTGTATAAACTTCTACTTCACCAACGTCCGCGACAAAAACTCCTCCCATTACTCTCTCTCTCTCTCTCTCTCTCTCTCTCTCTCTCTCTAAATACACACACACAGACACTTGAGTATACAGTACAGAATAAACAAGATATGGATACCTTTAATAACAGACAGACAGACAGACAGACAGACAGACAGACAGACAGACAGACAGACAGAAGGTTCACAGTACAATTGGTAGAGCATATTTTTCTTTTGAGTTTGTTGAGAGAAACTGTAAGAAATATTACTTCAACTCCACACAATACACTTTACTGAAGGTTCCACACTTGGGGGGTGGGGGAGGGGGGAGGGAGGATGGTGGGAGGTGGGTCAGGAAGGGGGTGGTGGGAGGGTGGGGAGGATGAGGTGGGGAGGTGGGGTCAGGGGAGGAAGGAGTGAGGTGGGAGGTGGGGAGAGGGGTGAGGTGGGGAGGTGGGTCAGGGGAGGAGGGTGAGGAGAGCGATGCTGTAAATAGTTGTGAGAAGTTAACTGGGGAGTTTCTCGATATTGTGTGTCGGTATTTTTTTTTCATTGTATCTCTTGTTTCTTTCTTTCTTTCTTTCTTTCTTTCTTTCTTTTCTTTCTTTTATTTTTGATTTTGTTATTATTCTCTTTCTTCTCATTTCGTTTCATCTTTCCTTTCTCCTATTCCTCCTCATCATCATCATCCTCCTATTCCTCCTCCTCCTCCTCCTCCTCCTCCTCCTCCCGTCTGCTTTCTGTATTTGTGTTTCTTTTCCTCTGTGCTTTCGCCTCCCACTCTCTCTCTCATTTTCATTCTCCATTTGCTAAGTTTATCTCCTTGTTTTTAATGTCTGTCTGCCTCTTCTCCTACTTCTTGTACTTTCTTCTCCGTATATCTTCTTCCTTCTCCTTCTCTCATCCTTTGCTTTCTCTCCTTATCTCCTTTCCTCCTCTTCTCCTGTTTGCCTGCTGGATGGAGCGAAGGGTGGAGAGAGAGAGAACGGATGATCAGCAACTGGATAGAGGAGATGAGAATAAATCAGTAGATAAGAAGAAAGAGAGGATGGAACGGTAGATAAGAGAGGAAGGATAAAGACGTGTGATAGAATAGGAGAGGGTTAACTTTATCGGACCGGAAGACGTTAATGGGAACAGATGTCCTTTGGGTCGGCCAGATAAGTTTGTTGTTTAAGGGTACTGCCGTCGATTGTGTCACTGTGTGTGTGTGTGTGTGTGTGTGTGTGTGTGTGTGTGTGTGTGTGTGTGTGTGTGTGTGTGTATGTATGTATCAATCACCCTGTATAAAAAAAAAATACCTGTTGTCATAAATTACCTGACTATTTTACCATCAATAACTTCAAAGTATAATGGATAGACTTGTTTTATTATACTCAAGGAAATAACTCATAAGTCAATTCTCTTGTCTTATAAATCTTATTGTTCTATCTATATACTTCTTGAGGTTATTAACTTCAATTAGGTCAGGTGAAATATATTACCTGGTGTGTTTGTGTGTCTTGGAAGACTTACACCTTACCTGCAGCACTTAACGAGAGGCTTAACCCCTCCCCCTCCCCCCACAAGACAGGTGAAATGTGGGGGGTGTGAGGGAGGTGGGTGTGAGGGCGTGCAGGTGTGAGGGCGTGAGGGCAGTGGACAAGGTTGTATAATAAGCTATCGTGATGTTGCGTTAATACTTAGAGTGAAAGTTGTACGAGGCTTGTGAGAAGATGAAGGAAACACCAAATAATATATATTGTACGTGGTGATACTGTCATGTGTGTTTTAAAGCTTATTTTACCTTAAGATTAGCTTCCACTTATTTCATCTTAATTTCAGCTTATTTCAGTCATTTTATGGAGGTAAAAGTTTTCAATTCAGGTTAATATTTTTCTAAACATTAAAAGAAGAAAAAATAGTCTGGCATAATAATTTTTAAAGTTACCCTCAAAGGACCCACAAACCGAAACAACCCAGAAAGCAGGTGTAAAATCGTCTGTTTCTCTCCTGTCTATATATTTCCTGGAGATAAGAGAGCGATTCATCACCAGTCGTTTGGATGGTGGAATTGTTGTCCATGGTAAAGACTGCCCTTACCACCATCACCAAGGGGGTTATCAGTTGCCTCCCTGGCTTCTCCGACCTCTGCCCCCACCTCTGGCTCCCACCTCCCTCACCCTGCCCCCTGCCACCACTCCCATCACTCCTACCCCTTCCTCAACCTCACCCTCCCCCCTCCCAGAGTGTGACCCAGGGAGAAAAAACTGGGGTGGCCAGCCCATATTTTCCGCCGTAAAGGTTTGTGGTGACAGAGGAGGTGCTATATTAGTGAGACCCAGTTCTTTGTGAGACTGGTTAATTATATGCATTATCTTGTCGAACTCTCCTCTCTCTTTCTTTCTTACCTCTTTTTTCTCACGTTTTTCTCACCTTTCACCATTTTCTTATTTTTTTCTAACTTTTCAAAATTTCTCATTTTTTCCCACTTTCACCTTTTTCTCACTTTTTTTCGGTTCGCAATTGCAGTTTTATTTCGTAATGGCGGCGGCGGTGATTCACAAGAGTTCTTTGTGGAAATAAGATTATGGATGGTAAGATTCGATTTTTTCACCTATTGTTTCACCTGTAATTTGGGTCTTATTTCTGACTGTAGGAGATGACGGAGGAGCCTTAGTCTTCCAGCAGGAGTCTTGGGGGGGAGGTGTCCTTGGGAGTCTTATTGTTCTATCATGGGCTGGGGAGGTGTCCTTGGGAGTCTTAGTGCTCTAGCAGGAGTCTTTGAAAAGTTTCCATAATGATTGTAACGATCAGACGGGGCCGTTTACACAAGGCCACTGTTCCCGGAAGGTTCTAGAATATGTGTTCTGGGTCGGTAAGGTTCCTATCTGGATCGTTTAAATGAAGTTCCAGTGGGAATATTCCTGCCTGAACCTTAAAAGAAGTTCCAGTGGGAATATTCCTGCCTGAAACTTTGTAAAAGAAGTCTGCGGAATATTCTGCCTGAACTCAAAAGAAGTTCCAGTGGAATATTCCTGCCTGGAACCTTTAAAAATAAAAGGTAAATAGTGTGTTTGTGTTGTAGAAGGAAGGTCTGAGAGTGGAGGCTGAGTGGTGGATGTTCCAGCTGGTGACTTGAAAGACAGTCTCAGTCACTCCTATACAATATGGAACAGCGGGGGGGACACTGTTTGCCTTTTTTACAGCTCAGCTTCCTCTTTTTAGTTTAACCCCTGACACTTTACACCCCCTTATACACCCCCTACTCCTCTTAGCTTTTAGGCCTAGGGTGGGGGTCTTGCTGTAGGTGGGTCTTGAACGGCTTTTACTTCTCAGTCAATCTTTTTAGGCCTCTCTTAGCCTCATTGTAGAGTACCCAGGTGACGACGGGTCCCACACACACACACACACACACACACACACACTGAACAAATTCAGCCCATAAGAGCCCAGCACCGATAGATATAAGAACAGCACCATCCCATCTATTGTTAAAATAATAAACAACTCTGATTTATGTACTGTACAGCCCCGTAAATGTATTCAATGCATATTATATCATTATGTCTAAATCAAATGTAAGTCTGTATATTTTCAGCCACCGCTGCAACTCTATTAATAAACCGTTTATTATTATTATTTAATACACACACAGCACACACACACACACACACACACACACACACACACACACACACACACACACACACACACACACGCACGCACACACACACACACACACACACACACACACACACACACGCACACACACGCACACACACACACACACACACACACACACACACACACACACACACACACGCACGCGCACGCACACACACACACACACACACACACACACACACACACACACGCACACACACACACACACACACACACACACACACACACGCACACACACACACACACACACACACACACACACACACACACACACACACACACACACACACACACACACACACACACACACACACACACACACACACACACACACACACACACACACACACACACACACACACACACGCACGCACGCACACACACACACACACACACACACACACACACACACACACACACACACACACACACACACACACACACACACACACACACACACACACACACACACGCACACACACACACACACACACACACACACACACACACACACACACACACACACACACACACACACACACACACACACACACACACACACACACACACACACACACACGACACGCTGGCTATGTTAGGGGACACAAGTCTGGCTGGGACAACCTCACAATCCTTGGTTCTTCCAGTTGTGAAAGCTGCCATCTTAGTTGTGAAATGTTGACTGAATTTTCCCCTAAACATAAAAATAAATTAATAAATAAATAAATAACAGGAGAATATTAATTTAGAAGATTTACTGAACCTTTTAAACTCTCTGTAAACATTGGTATCAGAAGTGTTATGTGTTAGTTGCTTGAGGTTAAAGTGTGTGTATGTTATTAACCACAGGTCTGGCCATGGGCAAGGGCCGGTCTTCATAAGGCTGATTTCATGTATTTATGTGCAGGCGACATACGAGAATACCTCTTCCTCCTCTTCTTCTTCTCTTCTTCCCATTCTCCTTCTTCCCTGTTCCTCCTTTCTTCCTCTTCTTTCCCCCTCCCACACCTGGATATTGGCCACTACACTACACCTTTACTATATAATAACAACCCTGAGTTAATATCGACACTGTAGCCAGCCAGAATTGTTTAAACACATCACTATTCTTGGAAATACATTTATTGTGAGTTAAAAATGATTACATGAAACGTTTCTATATATAGTGAGGAGAGAGAGAGAGAGAGAGAGAGAGAGAGAGAGAGAGAGAGACGCGTTGAACAGACCTGATGATAAGTGTGAATGGCCCGACCGGGAAATGTTATTCATTCTCATTCATTCTTTTTTTATTTAATTACTATTGTGTATTACTCAGTGGAATGTATGGAGTGTATATGTTGTATATATTGTGAAGTATTATGAGAACAGTGAATAAAGTTATGTATTGTTAGTGAAGCAAAAAAACAGCAGCAGTGGTCTAGAGATTTAGAGGTAAATCTAAAGGAAGCATATACATACATACATACATACATACATACATACATACACATACATACACGTATTCTTGTGTAGGGACGTATCTGAGTGTTGGGAGTTTAATATCTTCAGAATTATGTGTTTACGGGGCCACTACCACTACTACTACACTACGACTACTACGACTTAGACTACTACTGCCCCTCTCTTCCTATCTTCCTCCTCCTCTTCCTCCTTCTTTCTTTCTTTCTCTCCTCTCTTCCTCCTCTTGCTCGACCCCCAGTCTCTTGTTCTTCTTCCTTCCTCATCTGTTTCTCTCTCTTTACTCAAGTCTCTTCTTCCACTTCTCAATCCTTCCTTTACCTCGACCTCTCTCCTCCTCCTCCCTCATTCTCCAAACCATTTACCTTATTCCAACTTCCACCTCCTTCATCTTCCTCTCCCACCACCATCTCCTCCTCTTCCTCATCCTCCTTTCTCTCCTCTTCTCCCTCTTGTCGTTGGGTTGGTGGACCATAATAAACTAGCAAGGAGGTGCAGTACTTTCCCTACAGCTGGTGTCGCTCCCTGGCTCATGAAAACGACATTGTCAGTAAACATAGTTATTCTCTGTTGACATTATATTATCCTGAGCTAGAGAGGGGAGGGCAGGGCTGGGAGTGGAGGAGGCAGGAGTGGAGGAGGTGGAGGAGGGTGGGGAGGGAGTGGAGGAGGAGGAGTGGTGGCAGGGAGTGTAGAGGCAGGAGTGGAGGGAGGAGAGGGAAGGAGGAGAGTGGTGGTGTATATCGTTTGCAGGGCTATTGTTTAGACACACACACACACACACACACACACACACACACACACACACACACACACACTGGTCATTCTTTACTTCCTCTTATTCCCCTTTTCACTACTCTCTTCTTCCATTACTGTTATTCCTTTCTTCCTACTTATTGTCCCTGTTCCTCAATTCTCAATCTTTTTTTTACCTTACCTTCCCTTCTTCTTCTTTTTTTATATCATCATCTGCATCTCCCTTATTCCTTTCATCCTTATCTCTCTTACCCGTATACTCTAGAATTAGATAGATAGATACTGTAAAGTGAGAGAGGGGGGGGGGGGGGGGGGGGGGGGGGGGGGGGGGAGAGGAGAGGTCAGGTTCTGCTCTCGACACAGGTTTTCACTACAAGGTGCTAACTCAACCTAACCTCACTCACCTAAGCTAACCCCACCTCACCCAACCCCACCTCACCTAACCTCACCTCACCTAACCCCACCTCACCTAACCCCACTTCACCTAACCCCACCTCACCTAACCCCACCTCACCCAACCATGAAGTGGATGTTAGTCTAGTGGTTTCACATCGTTGCTGTACTTTTGCCACCAGATTACTCTCTTGCATACATACATAACACACACATACTGTACATACATTTTTAAACACACATATACTGTACATACACACACACATACACACATCACACATTCACACATACATACATACAAACATTGTAGTTGTTCTCTCTCAGACACCTGGTTGGCTCTTTAGTGGCTCAGTACCATTAAGGTGGTGGTTGTGTGTGTGTCCTTATAACCGTGTGTGTAGGCTAATTATTCATGGCTAGGCCGTTAAAGATATTTCTCTCACCCTGCTGCTCCTTCTCCTCCTCCCCCTCCCTTCCATCCCCTTCTCCTCCCTCCCTTCCTCTCTCTCTCTCTCCTTCAGCCGATGTGTTGGGACAAGTATTTTTGGGTCTGTGAGGTGTGTGTGTGTGTGTGTGTGTGTGTGTGTGTGTGTGTGTGTGTGTGTGTGTGTGTGTGTGTGTGTGTGTGTGTGTGTGTGTGTGTGTGTGTGTGTGTGTGTGTGTGTGTGTGTGTGTGTGTGTGTGTGTGTGTGTGTGTGTGTGTGTGTGTGTGTGTGTGTGTGTGTGTGTGTGTGTGTGTGTGTGTAAAACAAGGAGGATGGTGACTGAGAGAAGAGGAAGAGGAACAGAGTAAGGAGATAGGAGAGGCATACAGGTGATAAAGGGGGAATAAGGAAAGGAAGGAAAGAATGGGTAGAGATTGGGTATTGAGAGAGAGAGGGATAGAGAGGGATAGAGAGATAGAGATAGAGAGAGGGACAGGGAGGGATAAAGAGAGGGGTAGAGAGAGAGGGATAAAGAAAGAGATAAGCAGAAGGTAAGAGAGGGATAGGAGAGAGAGATAGGCAGAAGGTGATAAAGAGAGGGATAGAGAGAGAGGGATAATGATATTTAGGAGGGGCCAGGGCGTGAGGTCGCGGCCAGGCTCAGGTGGTGGCGGTGCCCTTACACACCGTCACCTGGCCTTACCTGTGTAGTCCAGGGGCGTGGTGGTGGTCCAGGGGCGTGGTGGTGGTGGTCCAGGGCGTGGTGGTGGTCCAGGGGCGTGGTGGTGGTGTTCCAGGGGCGGTGGTGGTGCTCAGGGGCGTGGTGGTGGTCCAGGGGCGTGGTGGTGGTGGTCCAGGGGCGTGGTGGTGGTCCAGGGGCGTGGTGGTGGTCCATGGGCGTGGTGGTGGTCCAGGGGCGGTGGTGGGTCGGCGGGTGGTGGTGGTTGGGCGGTGGTGGTAGTGGAGGGGGTGGGTGATGGTGGTTGTCGGTAGACGGTGGTAGTTGTGGTAGTACCGACGGAACCATGGGCGGTGATGGTGGTAGTCGGGTAGTAGTTGAAGTAATAATGGTAGTATCGGCGGTCTAGGGCGTGGTGGTGGTGGTGGTAGCAGGTGACGGTGGTTGTCGGTGGTGATGGTGGTAGTCGTGGGTAGTAGTTGAAGTAGTAATGGTAGTACGGCGTCTAGGGGCGGTGGTGGTGGTAGTCGTGGTAGTAGTTGTGGTAGTAATGGTAGTACCGGCGGTCTAGGGCGTGCGGTGATGGTGGTAGTCGTGGTAGTAGTTGGGGGTAGTAATGGTAGTACGGGCGGTCTAGGGCGTGGTAAGGGTGATCTTCGCCGTGACCTTGAGGCGAAACAAAGGGATTTTGACCCAGTTGAAATACTGTTCCGTACGGCGGGTTTTGTCCAGTGGACCATGACGGACTCTTTTTTTTTTTTCGCCATGTTATTTTTGCACATATCCAGAAGAGAGGGAGAGAGAGAGAGAGACTGGGTGGGAGGCGGAGGGGGGGTGGGATGGACAACTTGTAAAGAAAATGGGAGGTTGTTAATGAGGAATACCATGTTAGTTTTGACACTCTAAATTGAATATGATCTTAAATGTGTGACTTTTAATCTAGGTGGAGGATGTTCACGGCGTTCACTCAAATGGAGATGGATTCATTTATACGTTCACGGCGTTCATGATCCCGTGTGTGTGTGTGTGTGTGTGTGTGTGTGTGTGTGTTTTTGACGCGAACACCTGGTGAACTGTCAGGAGACAGGAAGGATCGCTCACACCCTGTATTACAGCAATACGCAACCGGAACGAAGCACTGAT
>NW_024742002.1:0-13060 GCF_018991925.1 Homarus americanus | reverse complement strand
CCCCCCCCCAAAAAAAAATATTCATCCCAACTTAAAATTCACGTTTCCTGGCCACTGAGATCACCTACCCTGACCTTACCTTTATTTTGACCTGACCTGACCTCTCCCGAATGATGCCTTATACCTTATACCCAAACGATATATACCCATACACCAAATGAAACTCGAAGAGACTGACTATAATGTGTGTGTGTGGATATTAATCTGTTATCATTCAATCAAAAGTTTATAAGGTTTTACAAAGTTGTTTTCATTTTAATGTGGACTCGAGACCCTGTATAATATAAGGTGACTAATACTATACTTATGAGTGGGAGTAAACACTAATTCACATCTCTCTCTCTCTCTCTCTCTCTCTCTCTCTCCAGTCTATTTCCCTCGTCTACTCTCTCAATAATATCATTCTCTCAATCTACATCTCTCTCTCTCTCTCTCCAGTCTATTTCCCTCGTCTACTCTCTCAATAATATCATTCTCTCAATCTACATCTCTCTCTCTCTCTCTCTTTCTCTCTCCCGGAATATCAACAGTGAGTAAATATAAATAACCACACGATTTTGCAGAATAGGGATATATATGTGTTAGAGAGAGAGAGAGAGAGAGAGAGAGAGAGATAAACTAACCATGGGACCTGATCTATCACTCATTTGAACCTAACCTAACCTAACCTCAACTATGCTTACCTAACCATTCCCCTCCGTCCCCCCCCCCTGGGCCCCCCAGCCCTTGACTGTAGGAGGAATGGGCGAGATAGGGCAGGAAAGGTCAACTGGGTGAGTATACACAAGGTCAACAGAGGTCAGGAGCCAAGAGGTACAGATCTCCGTGGGTCATGGTGGTCATACTATATAACTGTACTGTAGAAGGTATTGTTTCTCTCTCTCTCTCTCTCTCTCTCTCTCAGATAACCCCCAAGTTTGTTATGACTCTTCCTGGACAGTGTATTTTTATCTTCAAATAGGATATGTTATCGTGTATCTCTTGTTAGAACGAGAGAACAAATAATTTATTGAATAATGGCAGGTTGAGGGAGAGGGCGATGTACTGTACAGAACTAAACAAATAATGTTTTGAAAATACATTGTTTTTAACATTCAGTGCCATATTATTCTGACTTCTACTGTTTAACTATAATCTGCCTACGCTACCGTTCACGGGATGAATATGGGTGCACAATAAACTAGCCGCTGTATGTGGCAAAATTCAAAAGCGGATCCCCGCCTTTTTTATTACATACTATGAAACATCTAACTCACACACACACGTATAGATGATCAGTAAGGAGGAGCCTCGACCTGAGCCCTGACAGAACGTTACAGGTGTACTATTTCGTCAGGCCGCGGTTAGGAAGTATATGAGAGTGATTTTGGAAGTTATATTTATGTTCCATATAACATATTTATGGTTTATGTGTGTGTGTGTGTGTGTGTGTGTGTGTGTGTGTGTGTGTCTATCTGTCTGTAATTATGTTAGCTTATGTTTGGTTAGTTATTAGTTGGAGTAAGTTGTCGTGGAGATTTTTCAGGTTAGGTTAGACTAGATGAGGTTAGGTTGTGTTAGATTAGGTTAGTTATTAGTTGGAGTAAGCTGGAGTTAAGATTCTTCTGGATATACTAAACACTAAAGTTATTATCCAGCGTAATCCTCCCACACACCCCAGCAAAATGATTCACAGTGGAGACTGATTAAAGAATGCTTGTGTTGTGATAATAATTCCTCTTATTGATTAACGAAATTTAAATAAAATGGAACAAGGTTGAGTGATGGTTGTTGAACTGATATAGAAATGTTAAGTGGTAGTAGATATAGTGTAAAATAAGTCATTGAGTGATACTGTAGTTGTGTAGTACCCAAGTTTGGTTCACTTGTATGTTACTGAGGAATTTATTCAATCAGGATTTTTTTACAAGGATGATTGGTGTACCTGAAGTTGATGATCGTTTTTTCTTTTTTCTTTTTTTTTTATTATAATGGTTGCCCCTCCTGTAATGAGAATGGCCAGGCCCAAGGGCCACCTAGGCGTGAATTTGTTTAAGGTGTTGAAGCTGTCGCCAACACAACAACCACACCCTGAGTTAATGAGCTGAGTGACCCAGTGTTAAGGAATAGTCCGTGGCCAACTGCACTGGCTAACCATTACCCCGTAACACGACGCGCGAATCGATTAACATCCAGGTCCCCAATTACTGTTGGGTAGATAGAGGTAAATGACGCAAAGGAACTTGCTCATGGTCTCACCCTGCCCGGAAATGGAACCCGGGTTCATTCGCTTGCGAGGCGAGCAAGCTGACAATTACACCGTGTGTCGGCAACGCGCGCGCACGCACACACACACACACACACACACACACACACACACATCTCCTGAAGTAGATATGAGAGAGAGAGAGAGAGAGAGATCTAAGCAGCTTATTATCATCCTACACCAACAGGAAGCGATAGACAGACAGACAGACAGACAGACAGACACATCACAACCACCAAGTTTTTCTCAAATTAACATAATCTCTTGTCGTCGTGTCCGTGTGGCTGTCGTGTTTGTCAATCCAGCAATTTCTCTTCTTTCTTCTCTCATAATTATTTCTTCTTTTATTTAATTTTTTGTTGATTTTCGTCTTCATTTCTTCATTTAAAATTTTCGTGATTTCTTTCCTTCCCTCTATCCTTCTTTCTTTCCTCGCCATCCTCTTTATTTTCACCCTTCCATCATCTTTATCAGTTTTTCAATTTTCCCTGTCTCTTTCCTCCCTTCCTTTTCCTATTCTCATCTTTCCTTCAACCTTCCCTCCTTCATAATTCCTCTCCATCTCTCCCTCTATTCCTTCCTTCAACACCATCATATAAAATCATACTCGCTTCCCCCCCTCCCCTCCCGCCCCCCTCCCCCCCAAAAAAATATTCATCCCAACTTAAAAATTCACGTTTCCTGGACCACTGAGATCACCTACCCTGACCTTAACTTTACTTTCACCTGACCTGACCTCTCCCGAATGATGCCTTATACCTTATAACCAAACGATATATACCCATACACCAAATGAAACTCGAAGAGACTGACTATAATGTGTGTGTGTGGATATTTATCTGTTATCATTCAATCAAAAGTTTAGAAGGTTTTACAAATTTGTTTTCATTGTAATGTGGACTGGAGACCCTGTATAATATAAGTTGACTAATACTATACTTATGAGTGGGAGTAAACACTAATTCACATCTCTCTCTCTCTCTCTCTCTCTCTCTCTCAGATAACCCCCAAGTTTGTTATGACTCTTCCTGGACAGTGTATTTTTATCTTCCAATAGGATATGTTATCGTGTATCTCTTGTTAGAACGAGGGAACAAATAATTTATTGAATAATGGCAGGTTGAGGGAGAGGGCGATGTACTGTACAGAACTAAACAAATAATTTTTTGGAAATACATTATTTTTAACATTCAGTGCCATAATATTCTGACTTCTACTGTTTAACTATAATCTGCCTACGCTACCGTTCACGGGATGAATATGGGTGCACAATAAACTAGCTGCTGTATGTGGCAAATTTCAAAAGCGGATCCCCGCCTTTTTTATTACATACTAGGAAACATCTCACACTCACACACACACGTATAGATGATCAGTAAGGAGGAGCCTCGACCTGAGCCCTGACAGAACGTTACAGGTGTACTATTTCGTCAGGCCGCGGTTAGGAAGTATATGAGAGTGATTTTGGAAGTTATATTTATGTTCCATATAACATATTTATGGTTTATGTGTGTGTGTGTGTGTGTGTGTGTTTGTGTGTGTGTGTGTGTGTGTGTGTGTGTGTGTGTGTGTGTGTGTGTGTGTGTGTGTGTGTGTGTGTGTGTGTGTGTGTGTGTCTGTCTGTCTGTCTGTCTGTCTGTAATTATATTAGCTTATGTTTGGTTAGTTATTAGTTGGAGTAAGTTGTCGTGGAGATTTTTCAGGTTAGGTTAGATTAGATTAGGTTAGGTTGTGTTAGATTAGGTTAGTTATTAGTTTGAGTAAGCTGGAGTTAAGATTCTTCTGGATATACAAAACACTAAAGTTATTATCCAGCGTAATCCTCCCACACACCCCAGCAAAATGATTCACAATGGAGACTGATTAATGAATGCTTGTGTTGTGATAATAATTCCTCTTATTGATTAACGAACTTTAAATAAAATGGAACAAGGCTGAGTGATGGTTGTTGAACTGATATAGAAAAGTTAAGTGGGAGTAGATATAGTGTAACATTTGTCATTGAGTGATACTGTAGTTGTGTAGTACCCAAGTTTGGTTCACTTGTATGTTACTGAGGAAATTATTCAATCAGGATTTTTTTACAAGGATGATTGGTGTACCTGAAGTTGATGATCGTTTTTTTTTTTATTATTATTATAATGGTTGCCCCTCCTGTAATGAGAATGGCCAGGCCCAAGGGCCACCTAGACGTGAATTTGTTTAAGGTGTTGAAGCTGTCGCCAACACAACAACCACACCCTGAGTTAATGAGCTGAGTGACCCAGTGTCAAGGAATAGTCCGTGGCCAACTGTACTGGCTAACCATTACCCCGTAACACGACGCGCGAATCGATTAACATCCAGGTCCCCAATTACTGTTGGGTAGATAGAGGTAAATGACGCAAAGGAACTTGCTCATGGTCTCACCCTGCCCGGAAATGGAACCCGGGTTCATTCGCTTGCGAGGCGAGCAAGCTGACAATTACACCTTGTGTTGCCAACGTACATACACACACACACACACACACACGTCTCCTGACGTAGATATGAGAGAAAGAGAGAGAGAGAGAGAGAGAGATCTAAGCAGCTTATTATCATCCTACACCAACAGGAAGCGACAGACAGACACATCACAACCACCAAGTTTTTCTCAAATTAACATAATCTCTTGTCGTCGTGTCCGTGTGGCTGTCGTGTTTGTCAATCCAGCAATTTCTCTTCTTTCTTCTCTCATGATTATTTCTTCTTTTATTTAATTTTTTTGTTGATTTTCGTCTTCATTTCTTCATTTAAAATTTTCGTGATTTCTTTCCTTCCCTCTATCCTTCTTTCTTTCCTTCCCTGTATCCTTCTTTCTTTCCTCGCCATCCTCTTTATTTTCACCCTTCCATCATCTTTATCAGTTTTTCAATTTTCCCTGTCTCCTTCCTCCCTTCCTTTTCCTATTCTCATCTTTCCTTCAACCTTCCCTCCTTCATAATTAATCTCCATCTCTCCCTCTATTCCTTCCTTCATCACCATCATATAAAATCATACTCGCTTCCCCCCCTCCCCTCCCTTTCGTCCCCCCAAAAAAAAATATTCATCCCAACTTAAAAATTCACGTTTCCTGGCCACTGAGATCACCTACCCTGACCTTACCTTTACTTTGACCTGACCTGACCTCTCCCGAATGATGCCTTATACCTTATACCAAAACGATATATACCCATACACCAAATGAAACTCGAAGAGACTGACTATAATGTGTGTGTGTGTGTGGATATTAATCTGTTATCATTCAATCAAAAGTTTATAAGGTTTTACAAAGTTGTTTTCATTTTAATGTGGACTGGAGACCCTGTATAATATAAGTTGACTAATACTATACTTATGAGTGGGAGTAAACACTAATTCACATCTCTCTCTGCCTCTCTCTCTCTCTCTCTCTCTCTCTCTCTCTCTCTCTCTCCAGTCTATTTCCCTCGTCTACTCTCTCAATAATATCATTCTCTCAATCTACATCTCTCTCTCTCTCTCTCTCTTTCTCTCTCCCGGAATATCAACAGTGAGTAAATATAAATAACCACACGATTTTACAGAATAGGGATATATATGTGTTAGAGAGAGAGAGAGAGAGAGAGAGAGAGGTAAACTAACCATGGGACCTGATCTATCACTCATTTGAACCTAACCTAACCTAACCTCAACTATGCTTACAGAACCATTCCCCTCCGTCCCCCCCCCCCTCGGCCCCCAGCCCTTGACTGTAGGAGGAATGGGCGAGATAGGGCAGGAAAGGTCAACTGGGTGAGTATACACAAGGTCAACAGAGGTCAGGAGCCAAGAGGTACAGATCTCCGTGGGTCATGGTGGTCATACTATATAACTGTCCTGTAGAAGGTATTGTTTCTCTCTCTCTCTCTCTCTCTCAGATAACCCCCAAGTTTGTTATGACTCTTCCTGGACAGTGTATTTTTATCTTCAAATAGGATATGTTATCGTGTATCTCTTGTTAGAACGAGGGAACAAATAATTTATTGAATAATGGCAGGTTGAGGGAGAGGGCGATGTACTCTACAGAACTAAACAAATAATTTTTTGGAAATACATTGTTTTTAACATTCAGTGCCATAATATTCTGACTTGTACTGTTTAACTATAATCTGCCTACGCTACCGTTCACAGGATGAATATGGGTGCACAATAAACTAGCCGCTGTATGTGGCAAAATTCAAAAGCGGATCCCCGCCTTTTTTATTACATACTAGGAAACATCTTACACACACACACACACGTATAGATGATCAGTAAGGAGGAGCCTCGACCTGAGCCCTGACAGAACGTTACAGGTGTACTATTTCGTCAGGCCGCGGTTAGGAAGTATATGAGAGTGATTTTGGAAGTTATATTTATGTTCCATATAACATATTTATGGTTTATGTGTGTGTGTGTGTGTGTGTGTGTGTGTGTGTGTGTGTGTATGTGTCTGTCTGTCTGTCTGTCTGTAATTATGTTAGCTTATGTTTGGTTAGTTATTAGTTGGAGTAAGTTGTAGTGGAGATTTTTCAGGTTAGGTTAGATTAGATTAGGTTAGGTTGTGTTAGATTAGGTTAGTTATTAGTTGGAGTAAGCTGGAGTTAAGATTCTTCTGGATATACAAAACACTAAAGTTATTATCCAGCGTAATCCTCCCACACACCCCAGCAAAATGATTCACAATGGAGACTGATTAATGAATGCTTGTGTTGTGATAATAATTCCTCTTATTGATTAACGAACTTTAGATAAAATGGAACAAGGCTGAGTGATGGTTGTTGAACTGATATAGAAATGTTAAGTGGTAGTAGATATAGTGTAAAATAAGTCATTGAGTGATACTGTAGTTGTGTAGTACCCAAGTTTGGTTCACTTGTATGTTACTGAGGAAATTATTCAATCAGGATTTTTTTACAAGGATGATTGGTGTACCTGAAGTTGATGATCGTTTTTTTTTTATTTTTTATTATAATGGTTGCCCCTCCTGTAATGAGAATGGCCAGGCCCAAGGGCCACCTAGGCGTGAATTTGTTTAAGGTGTTGAAGCTGTCGCCAACACAACAACCACACCCTGAGTTAATGAGCTGAGTGACCCAGTGTCAAGGAATAGTCCGTGGCCAACTGCACTGGCTAACCATTACCCCGTAACACGACGCGCGAATCGATTAACATCCAGGTCCCCAATTACTGATGGGTAGATAGAGTGTAAACGACGCAAAGGAACTTGCTCATGGTGGTCCCACCTCCTGCCTGGAAATGGAACCCGTCTGCCTGCTTGCGGCGCGAGCAAGCTGATACTTACACCGCAGTCGGCAACGCACACACACACACACACACACACACACGTCTCCAAGTAGATATGAGAGAGAGAGAGAGAGAGAGAGAGAGAGAGAGAGAGAGAGAGAGAGAGAGAGAGAGAGATCTAAGCAGCTTATTATCAACCTACACCAACAGGAAGCGACAGACAGACAGACAGACAGACAGACAGACAGACACATCACAACCACCAAGTTTTTCTCAAATTAACATAATCTCTTGTCGTCGTGTCCGTGTGGCTGTCGTGTTTGTCAATCCAGCAATTTCTCTTCTTTCTTCTCTCTTGATTATTTCTTCTTTTATTTAATTTTTTTGTTGATTTTCGTCTTCATTTTTTCATTTAAAATTTTCGTGATTTCTTTCCTTCCCTCTATCCTTCTTTCTTTCCTTCCCTCTATCCTTCTTTCTTTCCTTCCCTCTATCCTTCTTTCTTTCCTCGCCATCCTCTTTATTTTCACACTTCCATCATCTTTATCAGTTTTTCAATTTTCCGTCTCCTTCCTCCCTTCCTTTTCCTATTCTCATCTTTCCTTCAACCTTTCCTCCTTCATAATTCCTCTCCATCTCTCCCTCTATTCCTTCCTTCATCACCATCATATAAAATCATACTCGCTTCCCCCCTCCCTCCTCCCCCCCCCAAAAAAAATATTCATCCCAACTTAAAAATTCACGTTTCCTGGCCACTGAGATCACCTACCCTGACCTTACCTTTACTTTGACCTGACCTGACCTCTCCCGAATGATGCCTTATACCTTATACCCAAACGATATATACCCATACACCAAATGAAACTCGAAGAGACTGACTATAATGTGTGTGTGTGGATAATAATCTGTTATCATTCAATCAAAAGTTTATAAGGTTTTACAAAGTTGTTTTCATTTTAATGTGGACTGGAGACCCTGTATAATATAAGTTGACTAATACTATACTTATGAGTGGGAGTAAACACTAATTCACATCTCTCTCTCTCTCTCTCTCCAGTCTATTTCCCTCGTCTACTCTCTCAATAATAACTTTCTCTCAATCTACATCTCTCTCTCTCTCTCTTTCTCTCTCCCAGAATATCAACAGTGAGTAAATATAAATAAACACACGATTTTACAGAATAGGGATATATATATGTGTTAGAGAGAGAGAGAGAGAGAGAGAGAGAGTGAGAGATAAGCTAACCATGGGACCTGATCTATCACTCATTTGAACCTAACCTAACCTAACCTCAACCCCACCATGCTTACAGAACCATTCCTCCGTCTCGGCCCCCAGCCCTTGACTGTAGGAGGAATGGGCGAGATAGGGCAGGAAAGGTCAGCTGGGTGAGTATACACAAGGTCAACAGAGGTCAGGAGCCAAGAGGTACAGATCTCCTTGGGTCATGGTGGTCATACTATATAATTGTACTGTAGAAGGTATTGTAGAAGGTATTGACTCTTCCTGGACAGTGTATTTTTATCTTCAAATAGGATATGTTATCGTGTATCTCTTGTTAGAACGAGGGAACAAATAATTTATTGAATAATGGCAGGTTGAGGGAGAGGGCGATGTACTGTACAGAACTAAACAAACAATTTTTTGGAAATACATTGTTTTTAACATTCAGTGCCATAATATTCTGACTTCTACTGTTTAACTATAATCTGCCTACGCTACCGTTCACGGGATGAATATGGGTGCACAATAAACTAGCCGCTGTATGTGGCAAAATTCAAAAGCGGATCCCCGCCTTTTTTATTACATACTAGGAAACATCTCACACACACACACACACGTATAGATGATCAGTAAGGAGGAGCCTCGACCTGAGCCCTGACAGAACGTTACAGGTGTACTATTTCGTCAGGCCGCGGTTAGGAAGTATATGAGAGTGATTTTGGAAGTTATATTTATGTTCCATATAACATATTTATGGTTTATGTGTGTGTGTGTGTGTGTGTGTGTGTCTGTCTGTCTGTAATTATGTTAGCTTATGTTTGGTTAGTTATTAGTTGGAGTAAGTTGTCGTGGAGATTTTTCAGGTTAGGTTAGATTAGATTAGGTTAGGTTGTGTTAGATTAGGTTAGTTATTAGTTGGAGTAAGCTGGAGTTAAGATTCTTCTGGATATACAAAACACTAAAGTTATTATCCAGCGTAATCCTCCCACACACCCCAGCAAAATGATTCACAATGGAGACTGATTAATGAATGCTTGTGTTGTGATAATAATTCCTCTTATTGATTAACGAACTTTAAATAAAATGGAACAAGGTTGAGTGATGGTTGTTGAACTGATATAGAAATGTTAAGTGGTAGTAGATATAGTGTAAAATAAGTCATTGAGTGATACTGTAGTTGTGTAGTACCCAAGTTTGGTTCACTTGTATGTTACTGAGGAAATTATTCAATCAGGCTTATTGTCTGACAGGTATCGTCTCTCTTATGGCATTTGGCTGAATTAAGGTATTAAGTTTTCATAAATTTTAAACTATTACACTGTGGTTATATTACGACATATTAAACGATTACAGTGTTATATTACGACATATTAAACGATCACATTGTCTATATAACGACATATCACCAATACAAAAAAATATATAGTTTTTGTATATGTTTATCGCTACACATTATTTATGTGTTTCTGAATAACATAGCTGATTAATCAATGTTATTTATCACATATCACTTTAATAAGTATTTCAGCTTTCCTAACCTTATATAACATGTTTACCATCACGTGACACAGACAGACACCTCTCTCTGTGGTAAAACGGAGTTAGATACACGTCTCTCTCTCTCTCTCTCTCTCTCATGATCTGACATAACTCTTGGAAACTTCTGAATTAAACACCAGTAATATATCTTTGTACGATAGTTCCCCTTATGTTGTTAAATATGTATAAACTATTGAGAAATAATTAACAAAATAGTTACGTAACATCAAGTGTGTGTGTGTGTGTGTGTGTGTGCGTAATAAGGAGGACTAACAATCTTCACCTTACTGTAAGATCCTCCCACTTCACTACACATATCAACAGTAATCTGAAAATAAACCAGAGTAGAACATGTTCCCGCCTTGTTATCCTGTTAATTACGTTTGCGTGTCAATTGGTCGTTAACACCACCAGGTAACGTAATTACTAACGAAGTAATTTTATCTTCGAGGATTGTAATGCATGTTCCATTATTCTTAATTCCTTTGGCCAGACCACCAAATTGTTTCGCGCAGGTAATGATGATACAGGTGGACAGTTATGTTATGTATTTAAAAACGAAAATTTCATATGGTGCCGGAGTGTGTGTGTGTGTGAGTGTGTGTGTGTGTGTGTGTGTGTGTGTGTGTGTGTGTAGGTAGGTCAACAGCAGAGGTAGTGAAGCTTCTTGTCATAAACCATGTACACCTCCCTCCTATTCTGTGTATTACATGTTAGTTGTGTCTTTATCGTGTTGGTCATTTATCACTTATAAGTTAACACCCCCCCCGTATTGTTATTTTGTTCTACTCATTCTCTTACACTTATTTCTCTACGTACTTAGGAGTCACGTTGAGTAAATCTTTTTCTATTTAATATTTTAGGTTTTACATATTCGTGCATAGGATCTTTACTCATTACTAAATCTTACCTTTATATATAGGACAATTTCCCCCATAATTACGAACTTTTACTTCAATACATCAACGTTTTGTCCGTAAATTGTTTTTGGTTATTTCTTACACCCAAAATAATTAAGTTACGATTTATTTTGAAGTTCATCGGGAATGTAGTTTATAAATATCACCACTTGATTGTTAGGTTAAGTTAGGTTAGTTAGTTAGGTTAGGTTAGGTTAGGTTAGGTTAAGTTAAGTTTGGCCGTAGGTATAGTGTCTGGCCCGGTGAGCGAGGTATGGCTGTGAAAACGGGTCACAGTTTTATTTATCTCAAGTTGTTTATTTCTATTTTATAAACTAAAAGGAGTCAACAACATTTTCTTTATACACCAGTGTACAGTATACAGTGTTGTGTATGGTGTATAACGAGGCCGCTCCTGTGTATGATGTCTTTGTCTTGTTGTGTATGTCTGTATTGTTACTCGTATGATGTACTGTATGGTAGGGTTGCCATCACTCAGTTTAAGATAACTTTAATCGCTAGATTTAAGGTCCCCTAAAAATGTTGTCGGTCGCTGTTCATAATTCAATCTGTCAACTCTGATTGGATCTAATTTCATGGATCTCTAGTTATTATCAATCATCTCTTTATTTTTTATGACAATTCGTTTAACTTTACATTTTAGTTTTTAATTAGTTTTTCGCTCAGTGAATCTCATTTGTCTCTTGAAATTTAACTTCTGTTTGATTCTTGACGTAATTATCTGACGTGGTACTTTATTTTATTATTGTTAAGTTTACACTCACACACACACACACACACAGACACACACACACACACACCGTCTCTCTCACTCTGTTGTTTAAGGTGAGAAAGT
Organism: Homarus americanus; assembly: GCF_018991925.1. Taxonomy (NCBI): domain Eukaryota; kingdom Metazoa; phylum Arthropoda; class Malacostraca; order Decapoda; family Nephropidae; genus Homarus; species Homarus americanus. Next base: position 1,052 of record NW_024742002.1, on the reverse strand, counting down.
GTGAGAAAGTTTACACACATTAGGTGGGAAAATGTTCCTCACTTTGCGGGCCTCGATAGGGTAAATGATCTCATCTCGTGTCCCCAGAGTGAAGAAAAACGTCTCGTGTTTGAGTCGGTGAGGCAGCAAACGTTCCTTCCGCTGTGAGCTGAGAGTTAAGCTAAAGTGCCTGGATACATACATACAAACATCGTTGTTCAGATAGATATTCAGTAAAATCGTATTACATGTTCACAATGATTCAGCACGTACTGTATAAACAATATACATACTGTAGACAGTGTAGACATACAGCTGAAGTCTTTTAAACACGTAATGATGTTGGTAATTACACTTGTCCACAACGATCAGAAATTATATAGAACTCTTTATCATTGTTCTAGACATTGGGGAAAATGTTCTAGTTTCTATTAGTAAATCTGAAGGTAAGTTTCATCTCTTGTGTTCAATGAAGTTGGAATAGGTTGAGACTGAGTTATTTGCGAGGCGAATTGTGTGTTTTCATCCCTGGAAAAATATGTACTCAAGGAAGAAATTGGGAAAAATAGTAGGTTTAAAATGCTGAGTTTGGTGAATTTTCCATCTAAGAAGTTGAATAAGTCGACTGTTTGTTTATGGTGTGGCAAGATATTACACCTCTCCCTTCCCTTCCCTTCCCTTCCCTTCCCTTCCCCTCCCCTCCCCCCTCCCCTCCCTTCCCCTCCCTTCCCCTCCCATCATCGTGTGAATTCTGCTTCAATTTGTTTTCTTATGCATGAGTGAAGTAGATTTTCATGTCATTGTTACATCACTGTTGAACATGCACAGTTGTTATGGGAAGTGTTAGGGAGGGAAGGATGAAAGAAGAGGGAGGGGAAGGGGAGAGAGGGAGGGGGAGGGAGGACAAATGGGAGAGAGAGAGGACAGGTGAAGGCGGGGAGGACAGGTGGAGGCAGGGGAGGACAGGTGGAGGCAGGGGAGGACAGGTGGAGGCGGGGAGGACAGGTGAAGGCGGGGAGGACAGGTGGAGGCAGGGGAGGACAGGTGAAGGCGGGGAGGACAGGTGGAGGCGG
>NW_024742001.1:0-18725 GCF_018991925.1 Homarus americanus | reverse complement strand
TTTTTCCGTCAAATTAAAAGGTAACGTAAAATCAGACACATTTGTCTTTGAAAATGGAGTTCCACAAGGTAGCGTTTTGGGCCCAATTTTATTCCTTATAATGATTAATGATTTCCTATCACCAGCCCCCAGCTTAAGTGACCTCAAATTCTCCTTGTTTGCTGACGATTGCGCAATCTGGCGCTCCTCTCGAGCTGAGAGGCTATCTGCACAAAGGGTGCAAGCTGGCCTAAAAGCTGCGGAACAGTGGGCAATACAATGGGGATTTAGGTTTTCAGTTGAGAAGACAGTAGGAGTAGTCTTCACTAAGAAACGTAACATTAGTAATCCAGTATTAAAATTAAATGATACTCCTATTAAAATTCAGACTTCAGTAAAATTTCTTGGTGTTCATTTTGACCGGAAATTAACGTGGAAAAACCACATTAACGAACTTGAAAGTAAATGTCTTAAAGTCACAAACATCCTGAAAGTTTTATCAGGTACTACATGGGGAGCCGATAGGAAATCCTTATTAATGGTGTATAAGACCCTGATCAGATCAAAACTTGATTATGGATGCCAGTTGTATGCTTCGGCATGCAGCACCACACTCGCAAAGCTAACCAGAATACAGAACCGATGCCTTCGTCTATGTCTGGGTGCCTACAGGTGTACACGTGTAGGTAAACTAGAGGTTGAGGCCCACGTCCCCCCACTACACATCAGGAGGGACATGTTGACGCTAAGGTACGGGTTGAGTACGGCTAGGAAGCGCGGCACAGACCACCCAGGTTGGTGTGCTGTTGCTAAATTCCGTTTCCTGCAGTTGCGTAGGTCCCCGTCCTCGGTTGTCCGCCTCCAGACCTTGTGCCAGGGTGCTGGTATCCATTTCGAAGACGTTGATAGATACGTTCCACCGTTGTGTCCGCCGTGGGAGAACCCCAACTTCCATGTGGAAACATCGTGGCTTCCGGGAGCGAAGAATGACTTTCATCCTGAGCTCCTGAGGCAACTTTTCTATCAATTTCTGGAAGGATACAGCGCCTATACTCACGTGTACACCGCAGCATACAACCATATTCACTGCAGAGATGTTTGCAATAAGTAGAGCCATTGACATTGCAATAACAAGCAATGTCAATGATGTTGCTGTCATTTCAGATTCCATGTCAGCTCTTAAAGCAATTCAAGGTGGTGATACTACCAGCAATGAGATACAGGGCAACATTATTAATAAATTACATGAGTGTGCCAAGAATATTGTGCTGGTGTGGGTGCCTGGGCATTGCAACATTTGGGGCAATGAACAGGCAGACAGATTAGCAAGAGCGACTGTGGGTCTCGGGGAGACAACTAATGTACCCTGGGAGCCTCAGTCGTGTCTCTCCTTGGGGAAGACATATACATTTGGAAAGTGGCAACATGAATGGACTAGGTTAAATCTTCACAACAACTGGAAGCCTAACATAGGAAACTGGCCCTCAGCATATAGAAAGAATAGGAGGGAAGAGGTCGTTCTCGCCAGACTAAGGCTGAACTGTACCTATCTGACCCACCTAGAGGCCTATCTTGACAATTCCTTCCCACCTATCTGTGCCACTTATAACAGAATTCTCTCCATCCGACATATTCTGACTGAGTGCAGCCAGTACGAACCAGAGCGCCGGCAGCTGGTGATGCTAGCTGCCGAGCAAGGCTTCGTGCTGACTGTACCCAACCTATTGCAAGATAATGTCACCATAAGTGACGCAGTAATAACCTTCCTCAAGGAGACCCATCTTATCGGCATGTTATGATTGACACACGCATGAACTCTTTTTATATCTATTATATGTATGTAACCATGCCTTAAAAAATAAAAAATAAAAAAATAAAAATGAATAAAACAAAAATTAAAACATACAACATGAGAAACACATCACAAACCTTATCATTACATACAACACTCACATTTATCAAGCTAAACTGACACCCACCAACATATATTCAAACAAAAAGACACGGGCTACAAAAGACAAAATAAAAAAAAATAAATAAAAAAAAAAAAATATCACAAAGAAACTAGTCACCTGACAAGCCATTTCATCTGGTCTGTCACTAACTCACCATCATATCACTCATGCATACCATAATTCATCCCAAATAAAACAACAAGAAGAAAGAAGTAACCAAAATACCAAGAACAAGAAGAACACAAGAATAACAAGAAAAGAAGAAACAAGAACATCAGATTAGTTGTAGCAAGAAAGAAGACCAAGATTAGAAGAAGAAAGAAGACATCAGCTTCGGCCGAAATAGCCTAATGGCGAAGAGGCCAGTAATCCCCAACATCAGTCAGTCAGTCAGGCGGAAATTTAACTCCTATCACGAAAAGCAGCAGCAGCAACATGTCAGGACGCGGCAAGGGAGGCAAGGTGAAGGGCAAGTCAAAGTCCCGTTCTAGCAGGGCCGGACTCCAGTTCCCCGTGGGTAGGATCCACCGTCTCTTGCGTAAAGGCAACTATGCTGAGCGTGTTGGTGCAGGTGCCCCTGTGTACCTTGCAGCCGTCATGGAGTACCTGGCAGCAGAAGTGCTCGAGCTGGCCGGTAACGCCGCCCGCGACAACAAGAAGACCCGCATTATCCCGCGTCATCTTCAGCTTGCCATTCGCAATGACGAGGAGCTGAACAAGCTCCTATCTGGAGTCACCACTGCCCAAGGGGGTGTCCTTCCTAACATCCAAGCTGTGCTCCTCCCCAAGAAGACAGAGAAGAAATAAGAACCCAAGGTTCGTTCACACAAGACAACCTAACCAAACAGGCTCCTTTCGGAGCCACAGGATATCACTTAAAGAGAGAAATATACGACATCAACGTTTTGCAGGATAACACTCTATTTTACGTCAAATTAGCATAGTATTGTGGAAATAGAGTGAAATTGATTTTGAATGGTGTAGATGTGAAGGGCGGTTGTGGGGGCCTGGGGTGGGGGACTTAAACGGGACTTAGAAGGGCGCAAGAAGCAGCAGCAGCAGCTTTAGCAGCAGCAGCAAGGGAGGCGACCTTATTTTCAGTCAGGTTCATACACAAAGAAATACATCAGATTCATTGACAGTACAGTACACATTTACCAGTGTGGGCTAGCCAATTTGGGATAAAGAGCAAGAATGTAATGTCCTCAATGAAGTAATGACATAGTTCAAGATACAATAAGTGAGGTGGCCTGAAGTCTTTGACAGTGTCACATTCAATAATATAGTAGTGCTTTAAAGGTGTATCACCAAGTTTACATGCTGAGTGTTCCTTTATGGGTACAGCGTTACTAACTAGCCAGATGTGTCTGTATCCTAACCTAATTCTGGCCACGACTACATCACACAGGCAGGCAGGAGCAAGTTGTTTGGACACTCTTCCTAGCCCCCTTGGTCCCTGTTCACCTACCTACTGTAGCAGTAAGTAGGTACCTGTTGTAAATCGAAAGGTTGCCAATTCGTATTCAGGGAAAGTTGTTGGAGCTTCTAAACTTGAACTGACACAATCCGAGGAGTGGTGACCTGAGGATCACAGACACTATCTCTCCCACTACAAATCCCTTCCTAACCTCCTGCTCCTTCCTATGTCCTCCCAAAATTGAACCATGCTATCGCAAAGGTAATAATACAGGTAGAGACAACAACATATTTTCCTATTGTCTTATTATATATTAATAACAGAAACGCTGCCGCCATCCCGGAGGCTTTACATTGTCTCACTGTTCATTCCCTCCACAATTCTTCCTCTTACTTCTTCTTCTTCTTCTTCTTCTTCTTCTTCTTCTTCTTCTTCTTCTTCTTCTTCTTCTTCTTCTTCTTCTTCTTCTTCTTCTTCTTCTTCTTCTTCTTCTTCTTCTTCTTCTTCTTCTTCTTCTTCTTCTTCTTCTTCTTCTTCTTCTTCTTCTTCTTCTTCTTTTCTTCTTCTTTCTTCTTCTTCTTTTCTTTCTTCTTCTTCTTCTTCTTCTTCTTTTCTTCTTCTTCTTCTTTTCTTCTTCTTCTTCTTCTTCTTCTTCTTCTTCTTTTCTTTCTTCTTCTTCTTCTTCTTCTTCTTCTTCTTCTTCTTCTTCTTCTTCTCTTCTTCTTCTTTTCTTTCTTCTTCTTCCTTCTTCTTCTTCTTCTTCTTCTTCTTCTTCTTCTTCTTCTTCTTCTTCTTCTTTCTTCTTCTTTCTTCTTGTTCTTCTTCTTCTTCTTCTTCTTCTTCTTCTTCTTCTTCTTCTTCTTCTTTCTTCCTCTTCTTCTGCTTCTTCTTTCTTCTTTCTTCTTTCTTCCTCTTCTTTCTTCCTCTTCTTCTTTCTTCCTCTTCTTTCTTCCTCTTCTTCTTCTTCTTCTTCTTCTTCTTCTTCTTCTTCTTCTTCTTCTTCTTCTTCTTCTTCTTCTTCTTCTTCTTCTTCTTCTTCTTCTTCTTCTTCTTCTTCTTCTTCTTCTTCTTCTTCTTCTTCTTCTTCTTCTTCTTCTTCCATCAATACTTTATTAACGGTGTATGTAAGTTTCACCATGTTTTGCACTACAGCGGTAGAGCAAAGTATATTTTGTTAGCAATAAACCAAAAGCATATTTTATGGCCTAATCATCACTACATAGAACACCACCCATAAAGCATGATACTAGTAGACCACAAAAACTGCTATAAACCCCCAAAGCATATTTTATTGCCTAATCATCAATACATAGAACACCACTCATAAAGCATGATACTATTAGACCACAAACTGCTATAAACCCCAATAATATACTATACTAGTGACTCTAATTGTGTTACCCAATATTATACGAAATAATACTATAAAACATAATAATAAACACACTAATAGTGTATATTAGTTGAATGCACAATCTGATGAGAAGTCAAAAAAAAAAAAAAAAAAAATAGCAACAACCTAGAAAGAGTGTAGAGTATTTTTGTGCAAACTATTATACTAGTAGATGGTCTAAGATAACTGTATGTGAAGGAAAAGGTGTGCTCTCCACTCAAACTTTCTTTTTATGAAATCTCCTACTCCCCAGCTGAGCGGTACGCCCAATGGGAAACAAAACGTGGCACATAACACGCCGCCCGCCAGCTCTGGCTCGGTGAATAGGAATCAGTAATCGGGCGGAGTATAAACAACACCGCCGCCAATGTGCTCCTCCCATCTCTGAGGAAATCTGGCGGGCAACTTAGTGTTATATTAGCATGTAATAATAATAACAATAATAATAATAATAATACTACTACTACTACTACTACTACTAATAATAATAATAATAATAATATTAATAATAATAATATTAATAATAATAACATGCAATTTCATTTTATAACACATACTAACAAAATAGTGTATAGCCTACTATACTTAACTATAATAGGTTAGGTTGCGTAGGAGGATCTAAAAAGTACAGTAGTATACACACACACACACACACACACACACACACACACACACACACACATACATATAGACAACAAACTAAATTAGAAACCACACGTCAGTGAAGTTATCAAATCCTCCAGTTTCCCTCTCCACCTCCTACGCCGACTCAAGTCCCTCGGTGGTCCTGCACACGAGCTCCTCAGTGTTTACACAACATTCATACTTCCCAAGCTCACCTATGCCTCCTCCACCTGGTCTTCCTCCCTAAATGCCACACAACGTAAACACCTCGAAAAAGTGCAAAAGAGGCCATGCAAGATTATTCTCTACCCTTCCTACTCCACATATCAAGAAGCGCTCAACACACTGACCCTTTAGACTCTCACTGACCATCACCACGACCTCCTCTGCAAATTTGGTAAGAAGCTTCTACACCATCCCCGACACCGGCTCCTACTACCACCTGAGATCCCTAGTCCGAGAATTGCTCTCCGACACCACAACCGCATCCAGCCCAGCCCATACGTGCACGAACTGATCGCTATAAGAACAGCCCAGTCCCAACCATTGTAAAAATTATCGATAACTTGTAATAAATCAGTGTACTCACTCCCAGTAAACACTACTCCTTGCACTGTCACTATGTTGAAATGAACTGTAGTTTGAGCTTTTCCCCAGCTAGTTATTATATGTCTTATTTGTGTCACTCATGTTACTTGTATATTATTTGTAATTCGTAACCTATTCCCCAAATATGTAACTGTATATTTTCAGTCTTCTGGCTGCCAAGCTCTTTCAATAAACCGTTAATTATTATTATTATTATTATTATTTATATGTTGGCCCATACCAACTCACTCCCCTGAACCCCCCTCCCCAGCGGACTATCAACAAGTTCTTGCCATAAGGTACTATCTCATTTGGCCAAGGAATGGAACCAGTGATGAATAGTGGTGAACAGTGCTTAACTCAGTGAAAAACAACTCGGCAGTTGAGTCTTACCCAAGCTAGCTAACCACCTTCACACAGTGAGGTCCCAGGTACCCAGTTATACTTCCCCTGAGACTCCACGATAGAGAGGCCTGGGACCACACCTCACCCACTTGAATGAGTGAGTCAGGTCGACCACGTGGTGTCCCCAAGATGCTACGACAACACGTAGTGAATGTTTTGCTACAGCATCATCATGTGAATTTCCTCATAACACCATCTGTGAGGTAACTGCTACATCATCAGGCCCCTCATAACGCCATCTGTGAGGGAGTTACTACACTACGTGTCTGGTGTTCAACATCTCACCTTACATGATCTACGCGTGCAAACATTAATCTGTATGTTCACTGTGTGCTCCTTCACCTTTCTCTAATGAGGGCTTTTGTTAAACCACCAATTTATGATGTACTAAGTCATTTGTGTCCAATGTATACTTTCGAAAAGCCCTTGTTTGGGGAAGGTAGGAGAGAGTAGTCGTCATTATTGTCCAAGCCACATTATTTATTTCTATATATAAGTAATGCAGGCTGGTTTTTAAATACCTCAATCCACTAACGGTGCTGTTTGTATATTAAGAAATACCGAAGCCATACAGTACAACACCAGCGAATATGAAGTATCACTGTAACCGGCAACTGTTACTCACTCATACCTACATACATATAGAGAGTCTTTACAGAATGATAGCAGACACGAGGAAGACGAACAACAAGAGGAGAAGAGTTAGAAGAAAATCAACTTCAAGCTAAGAAGAAGAATACCAAGACATTTCCTCCAAACAAGAAAACAATACACACAATCAAGCCGACCAAACACTGAGAAACCATGGCGGAACCCAACATGCACCGGACGCTTGACCTGACTCTATCCTGCCGCATCCAGGCGAGTTGCTGCTTAAAGTCCCTCACGCAAGCGCTGTTTAGCCACTGCACCTATTCTATCCTCCTAAAATTCACTTCAATCCCCCCTGCCACTAGCATGTTATGTATGTATGTATGTATGTATGTATGTATGTATGTATGTATGTATGTATGTATGAATGAATGATAACTGCAACTTTGTGTATTAAAACTCATGACTCTTACCGAAGTAATATAGTGCGTGGTTATGTTATGTCATGTTAGGATAGATTATAAACTACATTGGGTTACATTTCGTGAGGTTCGGTGACGCTACAGGAAGTTAGGTGAGGTACCTGGAGGTTAGGTGAATGTTGACTGACTGACTGACAATTATTAGGAAGTGGTTCCAACACGTTCACACACAACCTATACTCATACCACAAGTCCAGAATTAGAGAGGATCATGTTATTGGATATATTTTCAACGATTTACTCAGTGTCTAACCAACTCTTTAGCGATTTAAATGTGGACCTAAAATTAGGTCCGTATATTTGTTTGTCGTGGTGGTGGTGGTGGTGTGCGCCCGTCCATCAGGTTGATTAACCACCAAAACCATAAAGGGTGCGGCCCTGCCGTTTCAGGGCATACACCACATCCATGGCGGTGACGGTCTTCCTTTTTGCGTGCTCGGTGTAGGTGACGGCGTCACGGATGACGTTCTCCAGAAACACCTTGAGGACGCCGCGGGTCTCCTCGTAGATGAGGCCGGATATACGTTTAACAACTCCACGCCGAGCTAGACGACGAATGGCGGGCTTGGTGATACCCTGGATGTTGTCACGAAGCACCTTACGATGACGCTTGGCGCCACCCTTTCCAAGTCCCTTGCCCCCTTTGCCTCGTCCAGTCATGTTGTTGTGGTTGCTACTACAGGTGGTCCTGGTGTGGCTTCGCCCACGGTTTGGTGGGAGTAGGTGGCGTGCTGTGGACGCAGCGGTAGTATCGTTCATCCAAGGCCGTCCCTCCCTCTTGGAGGTGGGGCGTAGCTTGCGGATGACGCATGCGGCACTCGTGGCCAATGAGGTGGCCACTGAGGTGGAGAATGTCTGTATATAAGCCCGCCCGCCTGCCGGGCCGCCCACTTATCACATCGCTCCTGAACGAAGAAGACCTCTCAACAAGACCTCCTGCTGGACCCGGAACTTTGAAGACCGCCCTCTCCCTTGTGCCATTGTTGGCCATCTTCCCGGACCGGACCACCCACGACTGTCATCGCCCACAACAACTCACGAGCGTTCTTGGTTTATCGAGCATTAGCTTGCCCTCCCCACTGGTGGTGTGAGTGACCCACACTCCAGCTGGAGAGCAGTTATAGCGCGATATTCCCGGCGTGGTTTGAGCCCTTTTCCTTCTACTACTATTTTTCCTTTTCGCTCTGGCCTAGGGACCTGCACCCTCAAAAGTGTATTCGTCCTGCGGTCCCCCCTGTAACTGTTCACCTCCCTCCCAGGAGATTGTGAACACGAAAGGGGGTCGGAGCAAAACCCTCCCCAGCCGAGTCTTTCCAGGAAAACCGTGATCGTGCGGGTCCACCTGGAAAGAGGGTCGCAATCCTTATCCTTCCCAAATAGGCACACTTAGCTCACGTCTATAAGTGAGCAGTCACATACACTAGGAAGAAGGCTTCCCCAATCGGGGCTCCGTGAGAGAAGCTCAGGAACCACTCTACGACCACCAGCTAGTGGGGAGTGCTGTAATTCCTTTGCTATTTACTCAACCGGAATAGGTAGGATAAAAAAAAAAATAAAAAAAAAATAAAAAAACCCGGTTATGGAGCGCGTACGCCCTCCTAACCGCGATCCCCGCCTGAACCGCCAACCTGACGACCCGAACCACGACAGGCTTCGCACAGAGAAAGCAGACCAGTTACGCGCCTTCAATGAAGCCCTGAAAACTAGGAACTCTGCCACCACCTCCAACAACTCCACCACCACCACCACCTCCACCACCACCACCACTGCTACCGCTACTGAGGACAACTGGACGAAGGTAGAAAATAAGAAACGCCGACGTGCCTTTTCGGGAAACGATTGCCGTCAAGCAGCCCCCAAGGCACCCATCACCACCACCAGCTCACCTCCAACGACACTGCCAAAATTCCGGATCACGAAAACGGACGCAAAAACAACATATGCCGCCGTCACAGAGATGGAAAAGCAAAACCCACTGGCCAAGTTCTCAGTGCGGCCCAACCTAAAGGGGGGAGATGATCGTTCACCCCAAAGACAAGAACTCCGCCACCACCCTCGACACTTACCTACAAAACACCACCACCATTACTTCAACCAAGCTAGACCCCGCCCAGAAACTGATGAAGTCGGTAGTCCTCCGGTACCCAAAGGAACTACCTCTCGAACCCCTGGAGAACCACCCGAAGATCCTAAAAGCCGAGAGATGCTCTCCCCTGTCCGACAAGACGGCCACCACGAAACAAGTCCTCATAACGCACTACGGCTCACCCCCAGCACCATAGACCTCAAAACCTGGGGGATCTACGAAGTGAGGCCCTTCGTCCCAGAGCCCCTGCGATGCTTCAGATGCCAGAAATACGGGCACCATCAGACAAGGTGCACGTACAGGGAAATCTGCGCAGTCTGCGCACAGAAGCACGGCACACAGTCCTGCCTCACCAAACTGAAAAATGGGGGAAAAATTGCCCCCAAGTGTGCCAACTGCGGGGGCAAACACCACGCCTGGAATCCTGGATGCTCCGAGAGAACAAAGAGGGTCCAGGCAAACCGACCAGCAGCAAGACCGGCCCCCACCGCCTACACACCAGCCCCACCAAGTACCTTCGTGGGGGGAACCCAAAGGCCCAAACAACAAAGACAACCTCCTCAGCCAGTCAACACCCAAAGTGCAGCCCAGTTTCCTGGCCTCACTACAGCCACACCTCAGCCACCCAAGCAGCAGAGAACGACAACCACGAGAAAGACAAAAGAAGCACACACCAAGGCACCAGAAGGAATGATACACATATCAGACCTAGCCAATGTACTGACGACCTTCGCGGAGGGCCTAGCCGGACTACTGGGCCACAAGATCCAACCCACACAGCTCCAAATACTCATGGGGAGCGTCCTCGGGCAAGTCGCCACAGCTCCAGCCACCTCAGTGGAGGAAGCCACGCCGGTCCGCACACGAGTAACAGCCGAGGTACACTCTACACCGAAGAAGGCCACCAGAGAACCCAAGACACCGACAGCTCCCAAGATACCGACAACTCCCAGAAAGAAACTGGACGTTTCAACTCCCCTGAACCGAACCACGGCCCAGAAGGCAAAAACCACAGAACACGAAGACATGGACCTGATTCAGCTGGAATCGAACTTGGACATCTCCATCGAGGACCACCAGAAGTCCCCGATGAAACAGTGGTGGAAAACGTCAGCACCCTGAACATCCTAACATGGAATGCTCAGGGCATCAAAAACAAGAAACACCTCCTACAAGAAGCAGCAGCCAAGGACAAGCTTGACATCATACTCCTACAAGAAACACTTCTACAAGAACACCACTGTTTCAAATTCAGCGGGTACAAGACATACAGGAGGCATTTCACGCAGGCGTCAACAAGAGGATGTATGATCTTGGTCAAGTCAAGCATACCCTCCGCCGATGTCACGCAGCAATTTCCATGTGGGGAAAACATCGAGTCACAGGCCGTCAAAGTAACCCTCCAAGAACGGGAATTAACTGTTCACAACATCTACAAGAACCCAAGGGGCTCACTGGAGGTTACTCAATTATTTGCTTCGGCCGCCGACCACGCCACACTCATAGGAGGGGATTTCAACGCACATCATCCCTTCCTAAGCTCGGCAAGCCCCACAAATGAAGACGGCCTACACCTATACACCACCTTTCAAGATACACCCGAGATCTGCCTCCTGAACACCGGAGAGCCCACCCACACTAGGGGAGGAAGGCTAGATCTGACCTTCGTCTCCAGCGCACTACAGCCTTCGGCCTCCTGGCAGATACACCCCACGCTGACCAGTGACCACTTCGCCACCCTAACAACGCTCAAGGTGAACAAACTCCCCACTCCACCCCCCCCGAGATGGAGATACAACACTCAAAAGGCAGACTGGGGACTCTTCAAGAAACACCTGGCTCAGTGGCGCGAAAAATCACAGCCGGCCGGCGCAGCACCCGCGGATGAGACAACCCTCCACCACCAATTGGTCGAGGCGTTTCACCTAGCGGCAGAAGAGGCTATCCCAAAAAACAAAACCCACATCAAGACAGTACAATGATTACTGGTACTACTGTCCCAGGGTGAAAGAACTCAACCACAGAGTGAACATGGCCCGAAGAAACTACAGGAGACATCCCACGGCAACAAACAGACATCTCCTGCAAGTCATAGTCAAGGATACCAGGGAAGAGAAGGAAGAAATTAAAAAGGCAAGCTGGCTCAAGTGGTGCTCCGAACTGAACGAGCACACCACCCTTGGTAAGATGTGGGCCCAGATCCGAAGGGCATCTGGGAAGGCAACACCACCACCACCAACTCATCCCAACCCAGAAGAGGAAGCCGAGAGACTTGCAAAACTGTTCTCTGACCGAGCAGCAACGAAGAACCTCCCGAGACAGGCGGAGGAGACACAACGGCGTCTGCGACAGGTCAGACTCCAGATGATAGAAGAGGCCTGCAACAGTGAAGATGACACTGACAGACCATTCAACCAGCAAGAACTCCAGAAGTCGCTAAAACGAAGCAAGGATACAGCTCCAGGGGCCGACAGGATAACCTACTCCATGCTCTCTCATGCCGGTACAGCCGGACACGAGGCTCTGCTGCAAGCCATCAATGCTTCGTGGACAGCACAAAGACTCCCACCGGAATGGAAGAAGGCAGATATACAGCCCATTCCGAAGCCCAGAGAACCAGACAAGCCGAGGCCAATCTCCCTTCTCAGCTGCATAGCGAAGACCGGAGAAAGAATGGCTCTCAACCGACTCAAGTGGAAAGTAGGCAGCCCACACCCTCACATCTTTGCTTACACCGAGAACACCGGCACAGGCAACAACATCGCCGAGATACTCAGCACAGTGGACAACAAACCAGCTCTGGTGGTCTTCCTCGACCTGGAGAAAGCCTTCGAACTAGCAAATCCTTTAGCCATTACAACTACGCTCGCTAAAAAAGGCGTCAAAGGAAGGTTGCTGGGGTGGATCCAGAACTACCTCACACAGAGAGAAGCACGAGTACGCTTTCAGGGAGCAACCTCAAGCTACAGGGTCCACGAAAACGGAACCCCACAAGGAGGCATCCTCAGTCCAATGCTGTTCAATGTCCTGATGGAAAATCTAGTCAAACTTCCCTTCAGACAAACAGCCAAGCTCCTATGCTATGCAGACGACTTACAGCTCATAGTAAGAGGATCGAACAGACTAGCCAACACGCAACACGCACTCCAACTTATAGAAGAGGAGTGCAACAGACTTGGACTCAAGATAAATCCAGCCAAGTCGAAAGCGATGGCCATCTGCACAGACACACCAGACAAGTTGCTCTCCATACAAAACACGCCAGTAGTCTGGACCAACGCCCACCAGTGTCTTGGAATCTGGTTTGACCAGAAACTCACCTTCAAGCCGCAACTCGAGTATCTCAGGCACAGGACGAAGAGCAGACACAATATAATGAGGTCGCTCACCAGCAAATCCGCAGGAGCAAACCTTCATGTGCTCAAAGCCTACTACACAGCCGCCATCAGATCGTTGGTAGATTACAGTGCTCCAGCACTCATTGGACTGAGAGAAGACCAAATAGCTAAGCTAGAAGTCATTCAAAACAATGCTCTCAGGACCATGCTCGGAGCACCCATGTGGACCAGAATTTGCAATCTGCAAATGGAAACCGAGCTACCACCCCTGGCAGTACGAGTCAAGCAGGTGACAGCCGGCCTCCTCGCCAAAATCTGCAGAGCAGACAAGCCCACAGCTGCCAAGATTCGAATCAGTGCCTCCCTCCACCTCGACCACAGAGTGCGAGGGGCCACCTGGTCGCACGAGGCAAGCGAGGTCATCCGACACCTGCAAGCAGAAACACTCGTCAAGAACAACCAAGACACACGAGACAATGGTTACACTGTTCCTCCACCATGGAGCCCTCCACCAGCCACACTCAAATTCACCGACCTCGGCGACAGTAAAGCCACCCTCCAGAAGGAGGACCTCAAAAAAATATCTCTCCAAGCCATAGCCACCGAGACACCGGCTGATGCAGCATCATACTTCACAGACGGCTCGGTGGACCCAAAACATCACAGATCCGGAGCGGCCTTCTACACCCAAGGTCAGACCCTCAAATGGAGACTTTCCAACGACTGCTCCACCCTACAAACAGAACTGGTAGCAATCTCAAAGGCCCTACAACACGCTGCAACACAACACAACAAGTCCGTCATAATTCACACGGACTCGAAATCGGCCATGCAAGCGCTGCAACACAGTCAACCAAGAGACAACGCCCACATCATCACCTCGATCCTCGCGCAGCTACAGGAATTCCAAAGCCAAAACCGACCAGTCGTCTTACACTGGATTCCCAGTCATGTAGGGATCGGAGGAAACGACGTGGCAGACGAAGCAGCCAAGGCAGCTACACGCTCCAGTACCGTACACATCCAAGTTCCAGCAAGTGTGCAACAGATCAAGAATCACCTCAGAAAGACTACCAAGCTCCACATCAAAAGAGCTTCCTTCATGCACTCAACGCTGGTTCCCAATCAGCCAAATGGTACCTGGCGGCCACAAAAGGGGAACCACCTTTCGCAGACAAGAAAACTCCAAGACAAACCCAAGTCAGCCTTCACCGACTACGACTAGGGTACAAGTGCTCCTGGCAGATGATCGGAAATGACGTCATGGAATGCACCTACTGTCAGGAGCCAGCAGCCAACCCACTTGAACACTATCTCCTCGATTGCGAGGTCACACAAAGCCCCCGAGACAGAACTCAAATCTCCCAAGAAACACACACAACACCAGCGGCCACTCTAACCCGAAAGGCCCACACAGACCACATTCACCACCTACTCCGGGTCATCACACGATACCCACCACCCAGATAGCTTAGAAAGCATCCTCTCCCAGCAAGTGCGGACCCCAGTTCGGGGGGCGCGCCACTCCGAGGCTGACCACGTCCAAGAGTGGGGGCCGGTGGTAAGCGTCCACTGATCGGGGGTCCGCTCACACTTGCAACCTGCAGTACCCCTCCAATCTGCAGGTGGGACCACCTCCAATCCCAATCCGGTCTGGTTGCTCCTGGAGCTCCAGCCGGAACCACCAAACGGGCCGCCTATAGGCAAAGGCCCGTGTCGGACTACGGTCCGACAATCTATACAACAACAACAACAAATCGGGCCGCCTCTGTGCGAAGCCTGTCGGTTCGGGTCGTCAGGTTGGCGGTTCAGGCGGGATCGCGTGTTGGGAGGACGAAGAGCAGACACAATATAATGAGGTCGCTCACCAGCAAATCCGCAGGAGCAAACCTTCATGTGCTCAAAGCCTACTACACAGCCGCCATCAGATCGCTGGTAGATTACAGTGCTCCAGCACCCATTGGACTGAGAGAAGACCAAATAGCTAAGCTAGAAGTCATTCAAAACAATGCTCTCAGGACCATGCTCGGAGCACCCATGTGGACCAGAATTAGCAATCTGCAAATGGAAACCGAGCTACCACCCCTGGCAGTACGAGTCAAGCAGGTGACAGCCGGTCTCCTCGCCAAAATCTGCAGAGCAGACAAGCCCACAGCTGCCAAGATTCGAATCAGTGCCTCCCTCCACCTCGACCACAGAGTGCGAGGGGCCACCTGGTCGCACGAGGCAAGCGAGGTCATCCGACACCTGCAAGCAGAAACACTCGTCAAGGACAACCAAGACACACGAGACAATGGTTACACTGTTCCTCCACCATGGAGCCCTCCACCAGCCACACTCAAATTCACCGACCTCGGCGATAGTAAAGCCAACCTCCAGAAGGAGGACCTCAAAAGAATAACTCTCCAAGCCATAGCCACCGAGACACCGGCTGATGCAGCATCATACCTCACAGACGGCTCGGTGGACCCAAAACATCACAGATCCGGAGCGGCCTTCTACACCCAAGGTCAGACCCTCAAATGGAGACTTTCCAACGACTGCTCCACCCTACAAACAGAACTGGTAGCAATCTCAAAGGCCCTACAACACGCTGCAACACAACACAACAAGTCCGTCATAATTCACACGGACTCGAAATCGGCCATGCAAGCGCTGCAACACAGTCAACCAAGAGACAACGTCCACATCATCACCTCGATCCTCGCACAGCTACAGGACTTCCAAAGCCAAAACCGACCAGTCGTCTTACACTGGATTCCCAGTCATGTAGGGATCGGAGGAAACGACGTGGCAGACGAAGCAGCCAAGGCAGCTACACGTTCCAGTAGCGCACACATCCAAGTTCCAGCAAGTGTGCAACAGATCAAGAATCACCTCAGAAAGACTACCAAGCTCCACATCAAAAAGAGCTTCCTTCATGCACTCAACGCTGGTTCCCAATCAGCCAAATGGTACCTGGCGGCCACAAAAGGGGAACCACCTTTCGCAGACAAGAAAACTCCAAGACAAACCCAAGTCAGCCTTCACCGACTACGACTAGGGTACAAGTGCTCCTGGCAGATGATCGGAAATGACGTCACGGAATGCACCTACTGTCAGGAGCCAGCAGCCAACCCACTTGAACACTATCTCCTCGATTGCGAGGTCACACAAAGCCTCCGAGACAGAACTCAAATCTCCCAAGAAACACACACAACACCAGCGGCCACTCTAACCCGAAAGGCCCACACAGACCACATTCACCACCTACTCCGGGTCATCACACGATACCCACCACCCAGATAGCTTAGAAAGCATCCTCTCCCAGCAAGTGCGGACCCCAGTTCGGGGGCGCGCCACTCCGAGGCTGACCACGTCCAAGAGTGGGGGCCGGTGGTAAGCGTCCACTGATCGGGGGTCCGCTCACACTTGCAACCTGCAGTATCCCTCCAATCTGCAGGTGGGACCACCTCCAATCCCAATCCGGTCTGGCTGCTCCTGGAGCTCCAGCCGGAACCACCAAACGGGCCGCCTATAGGCAAAGGCCCGTGTCGGACTACGGTCCGACAATCTATACAACAACAACAACAACCGGGCCGCCCGTATTGACTATTTCGTCGTCGAGATGGCCCGTACTAAACAGACTGCCCGCAAGTCCACTGGAGGCAAGGCTCCACGGAAGCAGCTTGCCACCAAGGCAGCTCGCAAGTCCGCCCCAGCCACCGGTGGTGTCAAGAAGCCCCATCGTTACAGGCCCGGAACCGTCGCCCTTCGTGAGATCCGTCGTTACCAGAAGAGCACAGAGCTACTCATCAGGAAGCTGCCCTTCCAGCGCCTGGTGCGTGAGATCGCCCAGGATTTCAAGACTGACCTGCGCTTCCAGTCGTCTGCCGTCATGGCTCTGCAGGAAGCCTCTGAGGCTTACCTGGTGGGTCTTTTCGAGGACACCAACCTGTGTGCCATTCACGCCAAGCGCGTTACCATCATGCCCAAGGACATCCAGCTGGCCCGGCGCATCCGCGGAGAGCGTGCTTAAGTCCTCTTCCTTGGGGAAAAACAAAAAGCACAACAAACCCTACCAGACATCTATAACTCGGCCCTTCTCAGGGCCAAAGAACTGTTCTGAAGATAATTTTCATGACAATCGAAATGGTTGGTGGTCGGAGAGCGTTAATTTCGGTTACCCAAATCGCCTAACGGTAAGTTGGTAACATTCGTGGAGGTACGATTGTATAGTAGGTCATCAATTCGGGAGGTGGGTGGGTGCAACAAACAAGAGCTAGTAACAAATAAATATATAAAGAATAAGTAAGTAAAGAAATAAATAAAATAAAAGAACATACAATAAAATAAAATAAAATTTTTTTTTACATGAAATAGGCATGCTGCAAACAAGAAATGAAGCCCAAACACACTCCATGTATGTCACTTTGCAGTGGGTGTAAAAGTACTCCACGCAGAATTTATTTATTTATTTATTATGTTTCGATTTAGTCCTGTTTCTACGCCAATAGAGAATGCAGATTATTATAATTTTATTTTTTTTATTTCCTTCTCAATATATCACTGTCGGTAACTGTCTCTTTAACATGTAACTGTGGCTCCGATGGAGCCGATTAAGTTGTAGTAGTGGGATGGCGTGTTTGTTGTGCACAAGTAACCTCTTACTTGGAAGAGGTGTACTTGGTGACAGCCTTGGTGCCCTCAGACACGGCATGCTTGGCCAGTTCACCGGGCAGCAAGAGTCGGACAGCTGTCTGGATTTCCTGACTTGTAATGGTGGAGCGTTTGTTGTAGTGCGCCAGGCGGGAAGCTTCGGCAGCGATGCGCTCGAAGATGTCGTTCACGAAAGAGTTCATGATGGACATAGCTTTGGAGGAGACTCCTGTGTCGGGGTGCACTTGCTTCAGTACCTTGTAGATGTAGATGCTGTAGCTTTCCTTCCTCCTGCGCTTCTTCTTCTTGTCACCCTTGGCAATGGCCTTCTGGGCCTTTCCAGCCTTCTTGGCAGCCTTTCCGGAAGTTTTGGGAGGCATGGCGGCACAGTTACTCGTGGCGCGGAGCGAGAGAATTGAAAACTGGCCCTGACTGACTGATGTTGGGGATTACTGGCCTCTTCGCCATTAGGCTATTTCGGCCGAAGCTGATGTCTTCTTTCTTCTTCTAATCTAGGTCTTCTTTCTTGCTACAACTAATCTGATGTTCTTGTTTCTTCTTTTCTTGTTATTCTTGTGTTCTTCTTGTTCTTGGTATTTTGGTTACTTCTTTCTTCTTGTTGTTTTATTTGGGATGAATTATGGTATGCATGAGTGATATGATGGTGAGTTAGTGACAGACCAGATGAAATGGCTTGTCAGGTGACTAGTTTCTCTGTGATTTTATTTTTTATTTTGTCTTTTGTAGCCCGTGTCTTTTTGTTTGAATATATGTTGGTGGGTGTCAGTTTAGCTTGATAAATGTGAGTGTTGTATGTAATGATAGGGTTTGTGATGTGTTTCTCATGTTGTATGTTTTAATTTTTGTTTTATTCATTTTTATTTTTTATTTTTATTTTTTTATTTTTTAAGGCATGGTTACATACATATAATAGATATAAAAAGAGTTCATGCGTGTGTCAATCATAACATGCCGATAAGATGGTTCTCCTTGAGGAAGGTTATTACTGCGTCACTTATGGTGACATTATCTTGCAATAGGTTGGGTACAGTCAGCACGAAGCCTTGCTCGGCAGCTAGGATCACCAGCTGCCGGCGCTCTGGTTCGTACTGGCTGCACTCAGTCAGAATATGTCTGATGGAGAGAATTAGGTTGCAAGTGGCACAGATAGGTGGGAAGGAATTGTCAAGATAGGCCCCTAGGTGGGTCAGATAGGTACAGTTCAGCCT
>NW_024742000.1:0-3182 GCF_018991925.1 Homarus americanus | reverse complement strand
GTTATTTAATGTTAATAAATGGAACAATAAAAGTAGCTAAACACTAATGGCAAAGAAAAAAAGTGAGATGGATTGGGAACACCAACATATTTGTGCGCATTTAAGGAAACCGCGCCATTTATCTTTTAAAGAATATGTAAAAAAAATTCATTATTGTTTATTACTGAATATGTATTTGATTGAATTTATCTTTATATATGCGAAATGAACAATACAATTACAGTGGTCCCACGGTTAACGAATTTGCGGTTAACGAACTGCCTCCCATAAGATTCTTAAATTCGGTTAACAAAAAAAAATTCGGTTAACGAATTTCTTACGAACGGACCTCAACATGTTTTCGCTTGCACTGACCTGGCAACCAGCTTTAGTATCAGTCCGCCAATACATTGATCGGTTCTAGGGCTTAAATTCCTTACTATTTTAGTAAATATCAAGAAGTTTATACTATTCAATAATTTTAAAAGTTTAATATTCAATTTTTTTGTCATTTTAACAATTATTGAACATAATTGAAGGTAAAGTGACTAGCTTAATGCGCGGCATCCAGCCTCTTAACACAGCAAACAGGCGTTAGTCTCTCTCTGTTTTCACTGGAGGTAACATCTTGCTTGAGACTCTTCAACTAAATGCTTTTTTCTGTTTCCAAGCAAATTATTGGTCATTTTGAAATATATTTTACATATTGACAATATATAATGCAGTGCAGTGTTGATTTAAAGAAAATAATCTTGAAATACACCAAGAGAACTAAAATTTTATGGGTGAAATGGTGCCATGGGGGGACTTCTCTTCCACCCCAATGCCTTCTCTTCTTCCTTCTCCTCCTCCCCCATTCTAATTCCCATCATCATCATCATCCAGGAGCCTTCTACATACACACCTCAAAGTAAGTGAACTTTTCTACCAATTTTGTTGAATTTAGGCAATTTTCGGTGAGCTGGAACCAATTACCCAAAAACCCATTGAAACAATGGTTTCGGTTAACGAACAACCTGCTGGAACGGATTGTGTTCGTTAACCGAGGGACCACTGTAATTAATAATACGTAGAATATTAAAACACACAAGAGGATAAGAGACGGCATTGTTGTCAGTGTTTACACCCATAATGTCAGTTATCCACCTGAAACTGAAGAAAATAAGACCCTGGTTGTTGTTAAAGCAGCAAAATTAATGTAAAAATTTGTATGTACTAATTAATATTATTTAATGTACACTCGCAACAAAAAGTATCGGTGCATACTGTAGTGTGAGCAATTTGAGACCAGTGACGATAGGTATTGGGAAAGGCGACTTGTTCCAGCCGTATGTTGTCAGCCCTGTAATCCTGCTGAGCTGCGACCGTTGATGTATGGAGATATATTTCGTCAGTCTCATTCCACACGTTTCGAATCTCACAAATATCAATATAGAAGCACCCACATATTGATCCATTTCATAATGTCATTGTATACTGAACATTGTGTAATCTAAATGTAATACTTTACGGGCCCTTTGATAATAATTTCCGGTAGGTAGTGGCTTATTTACCAATAGTTCAACCCCCCCATAATCAGCTGTGTCACGTTACTGCCATGTTATCACCCATATTATTGAGAAACATCTGATATTGGGTCCTGTGTGTGAAATACTGTATATAGGAAGTGAAATGAATGACATGGGAATATCTTTTATTATGTTAGTACTCGGTGTAACCACCACCCGCTTCTATGATGGCATTCAACCTGCGGGGCATTTATGCTATATTTGGGGTACCGGTCTTATACAGCGAATAGAGCTCCAAAGCTACTTTTTAAATGGAAATTTGGGGGGCCGTCTTATGCACCCCACCGCCTTATAGGGATATATATATACAGTAGTACCCCGCTTAACGCGGTCAATAAAACCCACAGGGTACCGTGTTAAGTGAAAACCGCGTTAAGTGAACAACAGAACATATGGGATTAATTCCAATAGAAACTGGCCCGACCCCCAAACTCCACTTTTTCCGACACAATACCTATGTTCTAGTAAAAATAACATCTTAATTTTATGATGGTACATGCACACAATTAATACTTAAGAGAAATAGAGAAATACAGTCGCCAAGTTAATGTCCATTCAAATAATGGACTCAACTCCCTCCCCCTCTTCTCACACTACACTGCTGGCTCTTCCCTCTGAGAAATTTTGGGGGGAAAACCACTAAATTTTAATAAATAATACCTCAAACTAAAGGTAGGATAATACAATTGACATTGCTGGATTCCTTGTAAGACCAGGAATATTTTGAATATAAATTTCATATATTTTGCACAAAAGATAACATATTTACTCAGAGTAAACATTATATCTAAAATTTGTATGTCTAATGCAAAATCTATGATGTTTATATTCAAAATGATCACCAAATTGTAATACCTGACCATTGTGGACCTGGTCTCACACTCCTCTGTATATATACACCTTGATTTGTATTTCTCTCTCTAGTCTGTACTCACCCCTGAAGATGTGAATTACACGAAAGCGCTTGGGAACTTCGTGTTTTCTTCTTTCCTTGTGGTTATCAGCATATACCTAGATCACGCGCACCTACAGTGATTTACTTGCATATATATATATATATATATATATATATATATATATATATATATATATATATATATATATATATATATATATATATATATATATATATATATATCTATATCTATATCTATATATATATATATCTATATCTATCTATATATATATATCTATCTATATCTATATCTATCTATATCTATCTATCTATATCTATATCTATATATATATATATATATATATATATATCTATATATATATATATATATATATATATATATATATATATATATATATATATATATATATATATATATATATATATATATATATATATATATATATATATATATATATATATATATATATATATATATATATATATATATATATATATATATAGTCAACCCTCGCTTTACGCGGTACCCTGCCGAAACCGGAATGCTCACATTCCGCGGTGCGTGTACCCCTTTACGTGGAGAGCAGCTGGCGAGCCGCGCCATTTTTGGATCCAAACCTCCCGCCATCTGCCATGTTGTGTAAGTGGCGCGAGTAGGTTTCGCAGTGTGCGTCTTTGTTGCGTTACTAGTGACGTCATATGACGTATCCGACTGTGAT
>NW_024741999.1:0-17699 GCF_018991925.1 Homarus americanus | reverse complement strand
TGTTAAATGTACCTGTATCTGTCTTGTTAGGTGTGCTTGTATCTTTCTGTTAAGTGTGCCTTTGTCTGTCTTGTTGTGTGCCTTGTATGTGTCCTTTTAAGTGTGCTTGTATCTGTATATTGTTAGGATGTTATTTATCTGTCTGTTGGGTATCTTTCTGTCATGTTAAATGTGCTTGTTCTGTCTTTATTGTGTGTGCCTTGTCTGTCTTTATGGTGTACTTGTATCTGTCTTAAAGTGTACCTGTATCTGTCTTTTAAAATGTACCTGTATCTGTCTTTTAAGTGTGCCTATGTCTGTATTGTTTATCTGTCCTGTGTGTGCTTGTGTCTGTCCTGTTAAAGGTGTGCCTGTATCTGTCTTGTTAAGAATGTGCTTGTATCTGTCTATTAAGTATACCTGTCTATCCTATTAAAGTATACCTATATCTGTCCTGTTAAGTATACTTATGTCTGTCTTGTTAAAATGTCACCCATCCTGTCCTCTTAGTACCTTATCTGTGCATGTACACTGCTTATCTACCATATTAAAATGTACTTATATATATGTGTGTGTACCTGCATCTATCCCCTGTGTACCTTATCTATCTTATTAAAATATACCTGTATCTGTCCTATTAAAATATACCATTATCTGTCCTGTCATCTTATCTGTCCTGTGTATACTTGTATCTATGTATTACATGTACCTGTATCTGTCATATTAAGTATACCTGTATCTGTCTGTTAAAATATACCTGTATCTGTCTGTTAAAATGTACCTGTATCTGTCTATTAAGTGTACTTGTATCTATGCATTAGAAATGGCACTGTGTCTGCCATATTAAAATTATTACCTGTCTGTCTTCATTAAGTGTCTGTATCTGTCACCAATGCAAAATGTACTTGTATCTGTCTTATTAAAATGTACCTGTATCTGCCATATTAAAATGTACCTATATATATTAAGTATACCTGTATCTATCTATTAAAATATCCCTATGTCTGTCCCTGTTAAATGTATCTCTGTCTGCATCATACATGTATCTGTCCTGTGTACCTGTATCTGTCTGTTAAGTATACTTATATCTGCATATACATGTACTGTGTATCTGTCTATTAGAAATGTGCTGCCATATGCTTGTTAAGTGTACCTGTATCTGTGTGTACTTGTATCTGTCTTGTGTACCTGTATCTGCCATGTACCTGTGTCTGTCTGTTAAGTATACCTGTATCTGTCTGTTAAGTGTCCTGTATCTGTCATATTAAGTGTATCTGTATCATAATACATTAGAATGTACTGTATCTGTCTTTATTGCAGTGTATTTGTATCTGTCTTGTTAAGTATATTACCTGCTTATCTGCCATGACAAGTGTACTTGTAGCTCTTTACATGTTTCTGCTGTTGAGTATTGCCTATACACCAACCCATATTGTGCCTATACCTGTGTGCACTATACACTGCATGCCTGCATGTTGCCTATACCTGTACCTGTGTACCTCCTGTGCCTATACATATACCTGTGTACCTATACCTGTCCCACCTGTGTGCCTGTACATACCTGTGTGCCTATACCTGTACCTGTGTCACATGCCTGTGTGCCTGTGTACCTATACCTGCCTGTGTACACACCTGTATTACTTTCATACAACATGCCTGTACCTGTACCTGTGTGCCTATACCTGTGTACCTATACCTGTACTGCTTATTACACTATACATAATGTACCCTATACCTATATATAATGTGTACTTCCATGCACTGTTATATTGTTAGCTGCCTGTTGCCTGTGTTGCCTGTCACCTCATGCCTGTGTGCCTGTCACCTGTGTGCCTGTGCAATGTGCCTATGCAACACCAATGTGCCTATACACTTATTACCTGTGTTATATACTGTACCTGTACCTATACTGTACCTGTGTGCCTATACCTATACCTGTGTGCCTATACCTGTACCTGTGTATACCTGTGTGCCTATACATGTGCCTATATGCCTGTCTATACACACCTTGCCTGTGTGCCTGTCTCAGCCTTATATTGCACCTATACCTCAACCTGTGTGCCTATACTGTGCCTTTATACCTGTACGTCTATACCTTAGCCTGTGTGCCTGTCTATATGTGCCTCTGTACGTCTATACCTGTACCTCATGCCTATCTGCCTGTGCCTGTGTGCCTATACCTGTGCCTGTACCTATACCTGTGCAATGTGCCTATACCTGTACGTCCTATACACCATACCTGTGTGCCTATACCTGTACCTGTGTGCCCTATACCTGTGCACGTCTATACCTGTACCTGTGTGCCTATACACACCTGTGTGCCTATACCTGTACTGTGTGCCTATACCTGTACCTGTGTGCCTATACCTGTGCATCTATACCTGTACCTGTGTACCTATACCTGTGCCTGTGTTACCTATACCTGTGTTACTTTCTCCTGTACCTGTGTGCCTATACCTGTACCTGTGTACCTATACACATACCTGTGTGCCTATACACATACCTGTATTTTATACCTGTACGTCTATACCTGTGTGCTATACACTGCCTGTGTGCCTTATATACCTGTGCGTCTATACCTGTACCTGTTGTTGCTATTGCTGTACTGTGCCTGTGTGCCTATACCTGTACGTCTATACCTGTGCTTGTGTTGCTATACCTGTGTGTACCTGTGTGCCTATACCTGTACCTGTGTGCCTATACTTACCTGTGTGCCTATACCTGTACCTGTACCTATACCTGTACCTGTGTGCCTTATACCTGTACTGTGTGCTTCTTACCTGTGTGCCTATACCTGTCTGTGTGCTATACCTGTACCTGTGTGCCTATACCTGTACCTGTGCCTATACACACCTGTGTGCCTATACCTGCGTTATACCTGTACAGTGTGTGCCTATACCTGTACCTGTCTATACTTATATGTGTTCCTGTGCCTGTTACCTGTTTATACATGTACGTCTATGCCTGTTACAGTGTGCCTATACACCTGTACCTGTGTACTTATACCTGTTTACCTGTCCTGTTGTTACCTGTATGCCTGTGTGCCCTGTGTAGTGGTACCTGTTAGCCTATACTGTACTGGCTTTTAATTGCCTATACCTGTACCTTGTGTGCTATCCCTGTGTGCCTGTGCCTGTGTGCCTGTGTACCTGTGCCTGTGTGACATGCCTGTACCTGTGTGCCTTCGTGTGCCTGTGACATACCTTTACCTGTGTGCCTATAGCCTGTGTGCCTATACCTTACCTGTGTACCTGTACCTGTGTGCCTATACCTGTACCTGTGTGTGCCTATACCTGTGCCTGTGCCTGCCTTTGTGCCTGTACCTGTGTACTTGTACCTGTGCCTGTGTGCCTATATGTACCTGTGTGCTGTACTCTGCTTTTTGTTGCCTATACATATTGCCTGTGTGCCTATACTTGGTGTTATTTTGTCGGTGCCTATACCTGTGCGCCCTGTACCTGCAGTCTTTCCCCACAGTGCTGCTACCACCTGCTGCGCCTGGAGGTGCTTCCCAGCCCCACTACCACCTGCTGCTGCTGCAGAATCACCTCCCCCAGTCACCACCACCACCTGCTGCTGTTGCACCTGCAGATCACCTCTCCAGTCACCACACTCACCTGCTGCTGCACCTGCAGTCACCTCCCCGCAGTCCACCACCACCACCTGCTTGCTGCAGAGGTCACCTCCAGTCACCACCACCTGCTGCTGCTCACAGGATCATTTCACCAGTCACCACCTCTTGCTCGTGCACCTGCAGAATAAACTCTCCCAGTTTCACCACCACCTTATACTGCTGCTGACATGCAGGAATCAGCTCCGCCAGGTCCACCACCGCCGCTGCTCCTGCAGATCTCTTCCCCACGGCCACCACCACCACGTGCTGTTTCTGCTGCTCCTATAGATCGCTCCCCTATTCCCACTACCACCACCAGCTGCTGTTCCTGCTGCTGATTTTGATCTTCACCTGAATCACCTCCCCATTTATTCACCACCACCACATTGCTGTTGCTGCTGCACCTCAGATTATTTCCCCTGAGCACCACCACCACCTGCTGCTGCTGCCTGCAGAATCACCTCCCGTATAGTTTAACCACCACCACCTGCTGCTGCACTGCAGAATCACCTCCCCGGTCACCACCACCACCACCTGCTGCTGCTGCCTGCAGAATCGCTCCGACACAGTCCACCACCACCTGCTGCTGCACTGGATCACCTCCCCACGGTCACCACCACCACCTGCTGCTGCTGCAGAGATCACCTCCCCGAGTCCCACCACCACCACCTGCTGCTTACTGCAGTCATTTCCCCCAGGCCACCACCACCACCTGCTGCTGCTGCCTTGAATCCCTCCCGTGGTTCTCCACCACCACCTGCTGCTGCACTGCACAGTCACCCCTCCCAGTGTGCCACCACCACCTGCTGCTGCTGCTGATCTCCCCGCAGTACACCACCTGCTCTGCTGCCCGCAGATCACCTCCCCGCCTGGTTCCCACACCACCACTGTTGCTGCGCCTGGAATCACCCCCCCAGTCACACCACCTGCTGCACCACAGTCGCTCCCCACAGGCCACCACCACCTGCTGCTGCTACCTGAATCACCTCCCCATAGTCCCACACTGCCTGCTGCTGCTGCAGAATCACCTCCCCCACCGTCACCCACCACCTGCACTTGCACGTCGCTCCCCACAGGCTCCACCACCACCTGCTGCTGCTGCTGCCTGGAATCACCTCCCCCATAGTCCCACCACCACCACCTGCTGCTGCACTGCAGGATCACCTCCCCACGGTCCCACCACCACCACCTGCTGCTGCACCGCAGATCGCTCCCCCACAGTCCACCACCACCACCACCTGCTGCTGCTGCCAGAATCACCTCCCCATAGTCCACCACCACCTGCTGCTGCACCAGAATCACCTCCCCGCCAGTCACCACCCACCTGCTGCCTGCAGGATCACTCCCCCATAGTCCACCACCACACCTGCTGCTGCCTGCAGATCACCTCCCCATGGTCCACCACACCACCTGCTGCTGCACCTTGCAGAATCACCTCCCCATGGTCCACCACCACCACCTGCTGCTGCAGCTGCAGGATCCTCCCCCAGGCACCACCACCACCACCTGCTGCTGCTGCCTACAGGATCACCTCCCCACGGTCCTACCACTGCCTGCTGCTGCACTGCAGAATCTTCCCCCTGGTCCAGCACCACCACCTGCTGCTGCAGCTCTGAGATCAGCTGCAACAGCCACCACACCACCTGCTGCTGTGCAGCTACAGAGATCAATTCCCCACAGTCAACCACCACTCGCTGCAGAATCACCTCCCCCAGGCCGCCACCACCACCACCTGCTTCTGCACCTGCAGGATTGCTCCCCACAGGCCACCACCACCACCACCACCACCTGCTGCTGCTGCACTGAGAATCACCTCCCCAGGTCACCACCACCTGCTGCTGCAGATGCACCTCCCCCCATTCCCACCACACCACCTGCTGCTGCAGCTGCAGGATCATCTCCCCACAGGCCACCACCACCTGCTGCTGCTGCCTGCAGAATCACCTCCCCACCAAGTCCACACCACCACCTGCTGCTGCACAGATCACCTCCCCCATAGTCCCCACCACCACCTGCTGCTGCACCTGCAGAGATCAACTCCCTCACAGGCCACCACCCACCTGCTGCTGCTGCCTGCAGATCACCTCCCCCATGGTCACCACCACTACCTGCTGCTGCCTGCAGGTCTCCCCATAGTCACCCACCACCACCTGCTGCTGCCTGGGAATCACTCCCACAGGCACCACACACCACTGCTGCTGCTGCAGAGATCACCTCCCCTGGTCACCACCTGCTGCTGCCTGCAGAATCACCTCCCCCAGTCACCACCACCTGCTGCTGCACAGAATCAGCTCCCACAGGCACCACCACCTGCTGCTGCCTGCAGATCACCTCCCCCGCAGTCCACCACCTGCTGCTGCACTGCAGGATCATTTCCCCACAGGCCACCAACCACCTGCTGCTGATGCTGCGGCTGGGATCATTCCCCCACGGTCAGCCACCACCACTTGCTGCTGCGCCGGAGATCGCTCCCCCACAGGCCGCCACCACCACCACCTGCTTCTGCACCTGAGAGATCACTCCCCCAGGCCGCCACCACCACCACCTCTGCCTGCTGCTGCTGCTGCTGCTGCTGCTGTTGTTGCTGCTGCCTGAGAATCAGCTCCCAAGTCACCACCTGCTCCTGCTCACCTACTGGAATCACCTTCCCCATAGTCTGCAGCACCACCTGCTGTTGCCTCTGAGAATCACCT
The DNA here is from genome assembly GCF_018991925.1 of Homarus americanus. NCBI lineage: Eukaryota > Metazoa > Arthropoda > Malacostraca > Decapoda > Nephropidae > Homarus > Homarus americanus. Next base: position 11,414 of record NW_024741999.1, on the reverse strand, counting down.
CCCCAGTCACCACCACCACCTGCTGCTGCTGCTGCTGCTGAAGATCAGCCTCCCCACAGTCACCACCTCCTCCTGCACCTGCAGAATCGCTCTCCACAGTCCACCACCACCACCTGCTGCTGCTGCTGCACAGAAGTCGCTCCCCCACAGGCCACCACCACCACCTGCTGCTGCTGCCTGCAGAATCGCTCCGCACGTCCACCACCACCTGCTGCTGCTCCCAGATCGCTCCCCCACGATCCCTACCACCACCTGCTGCTGTTCTGCTGCTGGCGCGATGCTTCACCGCTACAGATCATCTGCCCTGGTCCACCACCACTGCTTGCTGCTGCTGCCGCCTTATCCCACAGTTCACCACCACCACCTGCTGCTGCACCTGCAGAATCACCTCCCCCGCAGTCACCACCACTACCTGCTGCTGCTGCTGCCTGTCCCACATAATTCACCACCTGCTGCTGCTGCAGTCACCTCCCTGCAAATCCACCACCACTTGCTGCTGCACGTCACCTCCCCCACCAGTCCCACCACCACCTGCTGCTGCTGCCTGCAGAATCACCTCCCCGCCTGGTTAACCACCACCACCTGCTGCTGGCCTGCAGTCACCTCCCCAGAATCCCACCACCTGCTGCTGCTGCACAGTCACCTCCCCACGTGGTACCACCACCACTGCTGCTTCACCTGCAGGATCCACCTCCCCATAGTCCCACCACCACCTGCTGCTGCTGCAAGAATCACCTCCCCCATAGTTAACCACCACCACTTGCTGCTTCACCTGCAGAATCACCTCCCCCCGCAGTCCACCACCACCTGCTGCTGCTGCTGCAGATCACCTCCCCGCATAGTTAACCACCACCACTTGCTGCTTCACCTGAGATGCCTCCCCGCCAGTCACCACCACCTGCTGCTGCTGCACAGTCACCTCCCCGCAGTCACCACCACTACCTGCTGCTGCACTGCAGAATCACCTCCCCACAGTTCACCACCACCACCTGCTGCTGCACCGGTATTTCCCCACAGGCACCACCACCACCTGCTGCTGCTGCGCCACAGAATCACCTCATATGGTTAACCACCACCACTTGCTGCTGCACTGCAGAATCACCTCCCCGCCAGTCACCACCACTGCCTGCTGCTGCTGCTGCTGCCTGTCCCCATATTCACCACCACTACCTGCTGCTGCACCGCAGAATCTTTCCCCACAGGCCACCACCACCTGCTGCTGCGCATACCGGATCACTTCCCCACGGGCCACCACCACCACCTGCTGCTGCTGCTGCCGAGATCACCTCCCCAGTCACCACCACCACCTGCTGCTGCTGCTCTGGAGATCACTCCCCACAGGCCACCACCACCACCACCTGCTGCTGCTGTGCAGAATCACCTCTCCCGCCAGTCCACCACCACCACCTGCGCCCGTCACCTCCCCCGCCAGTCACACTGCCACCACCTGCTGCACCTGCAGTGCTCCCCCACGGCCACTACCACCACCTGCTGCTGCTGCTGCTGCAGCATCAATTCCCCACAGGCCCACCACCACCGCCTGCTGCTGCTGCAGAATCATCTCCCGCAGGCCACCACCACCACCTGCTGCTGCTGCTGCCTGCAGATCACCTCCCCGCGGTCACCACCACCCCTGCTGCTGCTGCGGCTGCAGGTCGTCTGGTCCCACCCACCTGCTTCCGTGCTGCGCTGCAGATCGGTGCTTGATCGCCACCGCGCTGCAGATCACCTGCCACAGGCCACCACCTGCTGCTGCTTCTGCCTACAGGTCGCTCTGATGACCGCCGCCGCAGCATCACGCAGCCGTTGCTTGTGCTGCTGCTGCTGCTTGTTGTTGCTGCTGCTGCAAATCGCTCCCGGCTCCACCTGCTCCTGCTGCTGCCGTCCTTTCCCCGATACTGCATCTGCCTGCTGCTGCTGTCTGCAGATCGCTTCTTCGGTCACCACCACCGCCTGCTCTGCTCTGTGAATCGCTTCACCGCGTCACCTGCTGCCTGTGCCGCCAGCATTGCGCTTCCGGATTCACCATCACAGGCCTGCCTGCTGTTGCTGCTGCTGCCTACAGGAGATCCGTTCTACAGGCCGCCACCACCACCTGCTGCTCTTGCTGCTGCTGAGAATCGCTCCCTGATCCTGCGCCACCTGCTACCTGCAGTATCACCTCCCCGTCAGTCTACCGCCTGCGATCGCTCCCCTGCCGCCACCACACCTGCTGGTGTTGGTGGCTGCTGCTGCTGCTGCATCTGCAGTCACCTCCCCGACCGCCACACCTGCTGCTGCTGCTGCTGCTGCGCTGCACAGATCGCCTCCCCAGAGGCCACACCGCCTGCTGCTGCTGCTGCTGCGTCTGGAATCATTTGACCTGCGCTGTGAGTCGCTCACAGGCCTGCCTGCTGCTGCTGCAGGTCATCTCCCCGCGGTCACCACCACCTGCTGCTGCTGCCACAGAATCACCTCCCCCCAGTCCTGCCTGCCTACCGCTGCGCTGGAGATGCTCACAGCCCACTACCACCGCTGCTGCTGCTTCGGCTGCAGAATCCGCTCCCCACAGGCCACCACAACCACCTGCTGCTGATTCTGCGGCTGCGGATCCCCACGGGCCACCACTTGCTGCTGCGCTGCAGATCATCTCCCCACCCACCACCACCTGCTGTGCTGCTGCTCGCACCTACAGGATCACCTCCCCACGCAGTCCCCACCGCTTTCGCGCATATGGTCTCCTCCGGTCACCACCTGCTGCGCTGCTGCTGCAGTGTCCTCCCCGGTCACCTGCTGCTGCTGCTGCAGAATCGCTCCCCGATCCCCACCACCCTCACCTGCTGCTGCACTGCAAGAATCCCGGCTGCCACGGTCGCCACCTGCCTGCTGCTGCCGCTGCTGCAGGTCGGCTCGCCACGGTACCTGCCGCTGCTGCAGGTGCTTCACGGCTGCTGCGCTGCAGATCACCTCTCACGGGCCTGCCTGCTGCTGCCAGAATCGATTCTGCAGCCCACCACTGCTGCGCGCGCTCCTGCAGATCGCTCTCCCCACCAGTCACCACCATCGCTGCTTGCTGCCGCCTGTGGAGATCACCTCCTCCGCGGTCTGCTGCCGCCTGCCTGCGATCGCTTCCCCGCACCCACCACCTGCTGCTGCTGCTGCGGGAGATCGCTCCCACAGGCCTGCAACCACCTGCTGGCGTGCTGCTGGCTGCGGGTTCATTCCGGGCCACCACCGCGCGCTGCTGCGCAGGATCGCTCCCGACCGCCACCACCGCAACGCTTGTCGCGCCCTGCAAGATCGCTCCCCACGGGCCGCCACCACCACCTGCTGCTGCTGCTGCTGCAGAATCAGTTCCCCACGGTCACCTGCTGCTGCTGTTGCTGCTGCCGCTGCTGCTGTTGTTGCTGCTGCTGCTGCACCTGCAGTATCGCTCCCCACAGTCCACCACCACCGCTTGCCTTGCTGTTGCTGCAGAATCGCTCCCCACCACCACCTGCTGCTGCTGCTGCCATGATCATGTCCCGTTCCCCACCTGCTGCGCGCAGCTGCAGAATCGCTTCCCCGCAGGCCACCCACCACCTGCTGTGCTGCTCCCGGGATCACCTCCGCGGTCACCACCACCACCTGCTGCTGCTGCCGCTGCAGGATCGCCCCCCTGGTCACCACCACCCCTGCTGCTGCTCGCAGATCAGCTTCCCCGCAGGCCACCACCACCACCTGCTGCTGCTGCGCCAGATGCCTCCCCCGCAGTCACCACCACCTGCCTGCAGAATCGCTCCCCGGTCACCACCACCGCACGCTTGCTGTTGTGCCTGAATCACTCCCCGGTGCACCACCACCACCTGCTGCTGCTGCTGCTCCTGCAAGATCACCTCCCCGCAGGTCACCACCACCACCTGCTGCTGCAGAATCGCTTCCCGCAGCCCACCACCACCTGCTGCTGCTGCCTCCAGAATCACACCTCCCCACGGTCCACCACCACCACCTGCTGCTGCTGCACAGATCACCTCCCCGCCAGTCCACCACCACCCTGCTGCCTGCAGGAATCGCTCCCCAGGCCACCACCACCACCTGCTGCTGCTGCATCCCAGGAATCACCTCCCCATAGTCACCACCACCACCTGCTGCTGCTGCCTGCAGAATCACCTCCCCGCAGTCCCACCACCACCACCTGCTGCTGCTGCTGCAGGAATCACCTCCCCAGTCACCTGCTGCTGCTGCTGCATCTGGTCGCTTCCCACAGTTCCCCACCACCTCCTGCTGCTGCTGCAAGTCAGCTCTCCTGGTCCACCACCACCTGCTGCTGCTGCACCTGCAGAATGAACTCCCGCCCAGTCCACCACCACCTGCCTTGCTCTGCAGGATCCCCTTCCCCACAGTCCACCACCACCTGCTCCTGCTGCCTGCACCTGCATGTCGCCTCCCTCACAGGCCACCACCACCACCTGCTGTTGCTGCTGCTGCTGCCTTAGAATCAGGCCCACAGAACCTCCCACTGCTGCCTGCTCCTGCAGAATCGCTCCCCAGTCACACCTCACCTTCTCCTGCTGCTACAGAATCACCTCCCCCACCAGTCCCTGCCTGCTGGATGTCCCCAGCAGCCCTGCCCACCTGCTGCTGCTGCTGCTGCAGCAGCAGATCACTCCCCAGGCCACCACAACCACCTGCTGCTGATTCTGCAGCTACAGATCAATTCCCCAGGCCACCACCACCGCTTGCTGAGATCATCTCCCACACAGGCCACCACCTGCTGCTGCTGCTGCTCACCTGCAGAATCACCTCCCCCGCAGTCCACCACCACCTGCTGCCCACCATGTCACCACCTGCTGCTGCTGCTGCCTGCATCGCTCCCAGTCCCACCACCACCTCCTGCTGCTGCACAGAATCGCTCTCTCACGGTCACCACCACCACCTGCTGCTGCTGCCTGCAGAATCGCTCCCTGCAGTCCCACCACCTGCTGCTGCTCCTGCAGGATCCCGCCCCACAGTCCCACCACCACCACCTGCTGCTGCTGCCTGCACAACAGATCACCTCCCTCAGAGCCACCACCACCTGCTGTTGCTGCTGCTGCACCTACAGAATCAATTCCTACAGGCCACCACCACCTGCTGCTGCTCTGCTCCTGCGAGATCGCTCCCCGATCCCACCACCATCACCTGCTTCTGCTGCACCTATGGGATCACCTCCCCCATAGTCCACTACCACCTGCTGCCTACAGAATCACTTCCCAGCCCACTACCACCTTGCTGCTGCTGCTGCAACTGCAGAATCACTCCCCGAGCCACAACCACCTGCTGCTGATGCTGCCGCTGCAGAATCAATTCCCCACAGGCCACCACCACCACTTGCTGCTGCTGCTGCAGATCGCTCCCCCACAGGCCACCACCACCACCTGCTGCTGCTGCTCACCCTACAGGATCAGCTCCCCCACAGGCCGCCACCACAACCACCTGCTGCTGCTGCAGAATCAATTCTCCCCAGATCACTTCACCACCTGCTGCTGTTGCTGCTGCCGCTGCTGCTGTTGTTGCTGCTGCTGCTGCACCTGCAGTATCCCGCTCCCCACTGATCACCACCACCACTTGCTGCTGTTGCTGCACCTGCAGAATCGCTCCCCACGGTGCACCACCACCACCTGCTGCTGCTGCTGCTGCACGCCATGATCATGTCGCCATAGTTCACCACCACCACCTGCTGCTGCACTGCAGAATCGCCTTCCCCAGGCCACCACCACCACCTGCTGCTGCTGCCTCCGGAATCACCTCCCCCATGGTCACCACCACCACCTGCTGCTGCTGCCTGCAGGAGATCACCTCCCCCGCCAGTCCACCACCACCACCTGCTGCTGCTGCTGGAATCAGCTCCCCGCAGGCCACCACCACCACCTGCTGCTGCTGCTGCCCAGAATCACCTCCCCACAGTCCACCACCACCACCTGCTGCTGCACCTGCAGAATCACTCCCCACAGTCCACCACCACCACTTGCTGCTGTTGCTGCACCTACAGAATCACTCCCCACAGTGCACCACCACCACCTGCTGCTGCTGCTGCTGCCTGCAGAATCACCTCCCCAGTCCACCACCACCACCTGCTGCTGCACTAGAATCAACTTCCCCGCAGGCCACCACCCACCACCTGCTGCTGCTGCACCAGGATCACCTCCCCATGTCCCACCACCACCACCTGCTGCTGCTGCTGCCAGAGATCACCTCCCCCATAGTCCACCACCACCACCTGCTGCTGCACGGAGATCGCTCCCCGCAGGCCACCACCACCTGCTGCTGCTGCTGTCGAGAATCACCTCCCCCGCAGTCACCCACCACCTGCTGCTGCTGCCTGCAGAGATCACCTCCCCCAGTCCACCACCACCACCTGCTGCCTGCCCAGAATCACCTCCCCAGTCCAACCTGCTGCTGCTGCATCTGCAGAATCGCTTCCCCAGTCACCACCACACCTCCTGCTGCTGCACCACAGAATCACTCTCCCAGTCCACCACCACCTGCTGCTGCTGCCAGAATGAACTCGCCACAGTCACCACCACCTGCCGCTGCTCCTGCAGGATCCCCTTCCCCACAGTCCACCACCACCTGCTCCTGCCGCTGCACCTACATGATCGCCTCCCTCACAGGCCACCACCACCACCTGCTGTTGCTGCTGCTGCTGCTGCCTGCAGAATCAGGTTCCCACAGAACACCACCACCTGCTGCTGCTGCTGCTCCTAGAATCGCTCCCCACAGTCACCACACACCTTCTCTGCTGCACCTGCAGAATCACCTCCCCCCATAGTCCTGCCACCACCTGCTGCACCTACTGAGTGCTCCCCCATAGCCCACTGCCACCACCTGCTGCTGCTGCTGGTGCAACTGCAGAATGAACTCCCCCTCAGGCCACAACCACCTGCTGCTGATGCTGCTACAGATAATTCCCCACAGGTCACCACCACCACCTGCTGCTGCCTGCCCAGGATCGCTCTCCCGGCCACCACCACCACCTGCTGCTGCTGCTTCTCGCCTGCAGGAATCAGCTCACGAGCCGCCACCAACCACCTGCTGCTGCTGCTGCCTGGAATCGCTCCCCACGGTCACCACCGCACTGCTGTTTGCTGCACCTGCAGAATCGCTCCCCCGGTGCACCACCACCGCGCTGCTGCTGCAGAATCGCTTCTCCCACGGTCACCACCTGCTGCTGATGCTGCGCTACCGGAACCAATTCCCAGCCGCCACCACCACGCGCTGCTGCTGCCACGAATCAGCTCTCCCCAGTCCACCACCACCTGCTGCTGCTGCACGATCAGCTCCCCACGCCCACTACCACCACCTGCTGCTGCACGCCTGGATCGCTCCCCACGCAGTCCCACCACCACCTGCTGCTGTTGCTGCTGCAGAATCAGCTGTCCCCCACAGTCCACCACCACCACCTGCTGCTCCTCCACAGAATCACTCCCCGCGGTCCACCACCACCACCTGCTGCTGCTGCTGCTGCACCTGGAATCAGCTCCCCACAGTCCCACCACCTGCTGCTGCTGCTGCCTGGAATCAGCTCCACAGTACACCACCACCACCTGCTGCTGCTGCCACTGCGAATCAACTCCCCAGTCCCCAACACCACCTGCTGCTGCTGCTGCCTACAGGATCACTCACAGTGCACCACCACCACCTGCTGCTGCTGCACAGAATCGCTCCCCACATCCCATCACCACCACCTGCTGCTGCTGCTGCTGCAGAATCGCTCCCCCACAGTACCACCACCACCTCACTGCTGCTGCTGCACCACAGAATCGCTCCCCACAGTCACCACCACCACCACCTGCACCACAGAATCGCTCGCCCACAGTCACCACACCTGCTGCTGCTGCTGCTGCTTGCAGAATCAACTCCCCCACAGGCGGTTGGGAATGATATTGAGCAGAACGGACGGACTTGAGACAGGTTAAAGGCATTTATAAACAAGTATAACACCAAATTGACCATAGCTGCGTCGGTGGGGTAGCTGGTCTTACATCCACCAGCGTAAATAATGAATGCATTAAAAATAACACCCTCGCGCGGAAACATCGTGGTCGGTCAGTCGTGTGAATAAGGCCTAAAACGGCTTAACGCACATGAGACTATGATGACTTAACACAGGTGATGACTTGGCAGATGGTGACTAGCTTAGATAAAGGTCACTTCTCTTCATAATATAATTTCTCAGAATGATCATCGGTGATTCATAATAATTTTTTTGATGATTTTACCTCTCTTGGCGAATATTTTGCTTTAACTAATTTTCTTTTATTCTATTCCTTCTATAGTATACTGAATACTTACGGTACCTAATAACCAGGACCATGATTATAACAACCGCGACCATGACTATAACAGCCACGAGCCGTGATTGCGAGCAACCGCGACCATAATTGCCAACAGCCACGGGCGTTTATAACAACGACCGCCGGTTATAACAGCCGACCATAATTATAACAACCGACTATGATTATAACAGCGACTATGATTATAACAAGCACGACCATGAATATAACCGACCGTGGTTATAACCAATCGCGACCGCGATTGTAACAACCGACTGTGATTATAATAACCGACTATGATTATAACAACCACGACCGCGATTATAACAATCACGACCGTGATTATATCATGCGACCATGATTATAACAACCACGAATATAATTTTAACAAGCACGACCATGAATATAACAACCACGACCGCCGTTATAACGTCACGACTGTGATCGCCGCCACGACTATGATTTTAACAACGTGCCTTGGTGGCAACCGCGGGCCGTGATTATAACAACCACGACCATAGTTACAACAACCGACCATCTGGAAAACGATGTCGCTGTCGCTTCAAAGCACGGCGTTCGGACTTTCACGGCTCTGTAAACTGTCCCACCGGACTCGCCACCGGGCACGTCATGTCTAGATACTATAGATCTAGCCGTGTTGTATATGTTCTGGGCCAGCAAGCTTCACTGTATTTTTCATCAAACTTGGTGGAATCAAAAATGTCGAAGTAGAACAAACCTGGTATCATGTCGATGATTTCTTTGAAGGCGTTATAACAATTTTATTTACGATGGCAATGCAAGTCTCGGACTTGGCACACCAGTCACTCATGCAAGTCTGAACTTTGTCTTTAGCTAAGCACAATTCCATTTCTAGAACTTTGAGGGCAGAATCACTGTCTTCCTCTGTTTTCTGACAGTATTGCAGTATACTTTGGACTGGACTGAACCAACAACTGCATACACACACACACATATATATACAATTATACATATACCTAACCAAACAGCACCTCATAACACACCAAGTTGTTGGAGGTTTCTGTGATATCACCTGGTAATATCTGGACGTCTCATTTATCGACTCATTCCTGATGACTATCATAATAGACAAAACATGCTTAGCTTGTCGATGCTTTTACTTTTATCATATCTTATATTTTTTCACTCTTTTATAACGAAGATGCTTGGTACTCTTTGACAGGGCATTGTGTTGTCCAGATTCTTGTTTGGAACTATGAGGCATGTGTACTGGTGGTCGTGGTTTCCAAAGGGTCGAACAAGTTCAGACAATCGTGGTCGTAAACGTGTGGTGCAAATGGAAAGGTTAAAAATCGTTCAGTGTCACGTATGGCAAACTGGTGCATTTGAGTTGGAGTGGTCTTGCCTCTTTCAGTTGAAAGCGACCGGGGACAAGACTGGTCTCTCAGCTTTTGCTCTCACTAACACCGCTTCTCATATTCAGTACGGTTGTGGGCTCTTTTGCTGTGGCAATGACATCTACACTTGGGGATATTGTATGGTGGGAGATATGGTTTCAACGTTGTTCATTTCAGGCTTTTTCGTGGTGATTTTTGTTGTGGTGGTGGTCTGAGTATATCTAAGTGCACGAAACAGGTGACTCGAGACACATAATTTTGTTTTGTCGTTCACTGTCTCTTGTGTAAAAATATATTCCATTAGAACCTCGCAAGCAACCAGTTCGCCGCGGATTCTGGTGTCAGCAAGCACCCAACATTGATTACTAGGTCGAGAACGGCTCTCTTCGAAACGTTACTGAGCATCATCTATTTATGATGCAGTGGATAAGGACCCTTTTGGGTGCTGCAATAACTCAGACGTGTTTTTGTTGAAGGAGTTATCTACCTTTGGCAGTGGAGGTCCATCCTCCTAAAATATTACCTTCCGAACACTTCTGAGGTACATGCTCATATCCATGCCATATTTCAGCCAGAGATAGTGAACATCTATGAGCTAAATCTTAATAGTAACAGTATTGTGACCAAGTCTAGTTTGCTGATCTTGACTGACTTTCTACCTCATTTACACACAGCTGAAGGGTCTCAATTGTTTCTCTTACAACACAACATATTTATCGTTTGTCACTCCTGATCTGTTTGTTTTTTTGTTTCTTTATTTTCAACAATAACACGTGCTTAATATAATATGCAAGTACAGTAGCCACTAGGAAACCAACATAGTATACATGCATTGAAGTTAATTGTATGTGGTAATTTAATTTGCTATGTTATTCTGAATTCTAGTCTAGTTTAGTTTAAAGTATATTCTTGAACGGGAAGACATAAACAGATTATTGATGCTGAAATCTGGCCCCAGTAACCATAAGAGCCACGAGTCTTGTATCCTGGTGTCACTTTGACGTGTGTGTAAAACATTTATATATTATATACACAGTAATATCATAAATATATTTGTTTCCAATATACGAACTAAAAATAGTTTTTCAGTATTATTGCAAGTGAACGTTTGGGTCACATGGTATTTAAAACTGTATATATACCTGCAACATTGCGCCAGGGAAAGTTATTATCACTATCACCTTTTCTGTAATGTAATGATAACAGTCATGGTTACTGCCGCTCATAGTTGGGTTATAACCGAGGCACAGGAGGAGGTATAACGGGTCACATGAAGGGGTATAACCCGATACAGGAGGGGGTATAACGGGTCACATGAGGGGGTATAACCGGACACAGGAAGAGGTATAACGGGTCACAAGAAGGGTATAACCGGACACTGAAGATGGATTAACCGACGTCACAGGAGGAAACTAATATCACCAAGGCGGAGGTTCTGTGGCACCGAGTAAGACCTCCGCTCCAGCTGCAGGCTCGTGTCTACGCTAACCTGTCTAGAAACTGCACCAGTATAGGGTGAGTTACTCCTGGGGCACAACACCGGGCGGAACTGGGTTACTGTATTCTTAAAAAACGCCTCACATTGACAGCAACTCTTAATTATGATATAACTTGCTAATTTAGTCCGAATTATTCTTAGTTTTTTATTTCGATTGCATCTATGATCACAAAAACACGGATGCCTACATGACATTTCCCCAAAATCCCACCCAAAAGTTTAAGTTCAATCATTTTAAACATTTAGTTGTCCATTTTCAATTGT
>NW_024741998.1:0-10610 GCF_018991925.1 Homarus americanus | reverse complement strand
CGAGTATAACAAAGTCCCCTAATCGAGTATAACAAAAATCCCGTGATCGAGTATAACAAATTCCCCTGATCGAGTATAACAAAGCCCCCCTGGACGAGTATAACACAGTCCCCTGATCGAGTATAACAAAGTCTCTAATCGAGTATAACAAAGTCCCCTGATCGAGTATAACATATCCCCTCATCGAGTATAAAAAAGTCTCCTGGCCCAGTATAACAAAGCCCCAGATCGAGCATAACAAAGTCCCCTGATCGATTATAACATTGTCCCTGACCGAGGATATCAAAGACCTCTGGTCGAGTAAAACAAAGTCCCCTGGTCGAGAATAACAAAGTCCCCTCATATTAGTATAACAAAGTTCTCTGGTCGAGTATAAAAAAGTCCCCTGATCGAGTATAACAAAGTACCCTGCTCGCATATAACAAAGTCCCCTGATCGAGTATAACAAAGGCCCCTGATCGAGTATAACAAAAGCCCCTCATTGAGTATAGCAAAGTCCATTGGTCAAATATAGGAAAGTCCATTCGTCAAATATCGGAAAGTCCACTGATCGAGTATGACAAAGTCCCCTGATTAATTATAAAAAAGGACCCTGGTCGAGTATAACAAAGTTCCCTGATCGAGTATAACAAAGTCCCCTGGTCGAGTATAAGAAAGCCCCCTCATCGAGTATAACAAAGGCCCCTAATCGAGTAAAACAAAGTCCCCTGATTGAGTATAACAAATTACCCTGATCAAGTATAACAAAGTCCTCTGGTCGAGTATAAAAAAGTCCCCTGATCGAGTATAACAAAGGCCCCTCATCGAGTACAACAAAGTCCATTGGTCAAGTATAAAATAGTCCCATGGTCGAGTATAACAAAGTCCCCTGTTCGAGTATAACAAAGTCCCCTGGTCGAGAATAGGAAAGTCCCCTGGTCTAGTATAACAAAGGGCCCTGATCGAGTAGGACAAAGTCCACACATCGATTACAACAAAGTCCCCTGGTCAGGTATAACAAAGGTCCCTGGTCAAGTATAACAAAGGCCCCTCATCGAGTTTAACAAAGCCCATTTGTCAAGTATATAAAAGTCCCCTAGTCGAGTATAACAAAGTCCCCTGATCGAGTATAACAAAGTCCCCTGGTCGAGTATAGAAAAGTCCCCTGATCGAGTATAACAATGCCTCCTGATCGAGTATAACAAAGTCCTCTGATCGAGTGTAACAAAGCCCACTGCTCGAGTTTAAGAAAGTCCCCTGATCGAGTATAACAAAGTCCCGTGATTGAGTATAACAAAGGCCCGTGATCGAGTCTAAAAAAAGGCCCCTAATCGAGTATAAAAAAGTCCCCTGATCTTGTATAAGAAAGGCCCTTGATCGAGTATAACAAAGGCCCCTGATCGATTATAACAAAATCCCCTGATTGAGTATAACAAAGCCGCCTAATCAAGTATAACAAAGTAACCTGGTCGAGTATAACAAAGTCCCCTGTTCGAGTCTAACACAGTCCCCTTATCGAGTTTAACAAATTCCCCTTATCGAGTATAACAAAGTTCCCTTATCGAGTATAACAAAGTCCGGTGATCGAGTATAACAAAGGCCCCTGATTAGTTTAACAAAAGTCCCCTGATCGAGTATAATAAAGTCCCCTGATCGAGAATAAAAAAGTCCCATGGTCCAGTATAGCAAAGTCCCCTAATCGAGTATAACAGAGCCTCCTGATCGAGTATAACAAAGTCCCCTGATCGAGTATAACAATGCCCCCTGCTCGAGTATAAGAAAGGTCCCTGATCGAGTATAACAAAAGCCCCTGATCGAGTATAACAAAGTCCCCTGGTCGAGTATAACAAAGTCCCTTGTTCGAGTCTAACAAAGTCCTCTTATCGAGTATAACAAATTCCCCTTATCGAGTATAACAAAGTCCCCTTATCCAGTATAATAAAGTCCGGTGATCGAGTATAACAAAGGCCGTGGTCGAGTATAACAAAGTCCTCTGATCGAGTATAACAAAAGTCCCCTGATCGAGTATAACAAAGTCCCCTGATCGAGTATAAAAAAGTCCCCTGGTCCAGTATAAGAAAGTCCGCTGATCGAGTATAACAAAGTCCCCTGATCGAGTATAAAAAAGTCCCCTGGTCCAGTATAACAAAGTCCGCTGATCGAGTATAAATAAGTCCCCTGGCCCAGTATAACAAAGTCCCCATATCGAGCATAACAAAGTCCCCTCATCAATTATAACAAAGTCCCCTGGTCGAGTATAGCAAAGGGCCCTGATCGAGAAAAACAAAGTCCCCTGATCGAGTAAAATAAAGTCACCTGGTCCAGTATAACAACGTCCTCTGATCGAGTATAACAAAGTCCCCTGGTCCAATATAACAAAGACCCTGATCAAGTATAACATATCCCATCATCGATTATAACAACGTCTCCTGGCGCAGTATAACAAAGTCCCCAGATCGAGCATAACAAAGTCCCCTGATCGATTATAACAAAGTCCCGTGATCGAGTATAACAAAAGTCCCATGATCGAGTATAACAAAGTCCCCTGATCCTAGTATAACAAAGCCCACTGGACGAGTATAACAAAGACCCCTGAAACGAGTATAACAAAGTCCCCTGATCTAGTATAACAAAGGCCCCTCATCGAGTATAAGAAAGGCCCCTCATCGAGTATAACAAAGTCACCTGATCGAGTAAAACTAAGCCGCCTAATCGAGTATAACAAAGTCCCTTGGTCGAGTATAACAAAGTCCCCTGTACGAGTCTAACAAAGTCCCCTTATCGAGCATAACAAATTCCCCTTATCGAGTATTACAAACACCCCATATCGAGTATAACAAAGTCCGGTGACCGAGTATAACAAAGGCCCTGGTCGAGTATAACAAAGTCCCTGCTCGAGTATAACAAAAGTCCCCTGATCGAGTATAACAAAGTCTCCTGATCGAGTATAAAAAAGTCCCCTGGCCCAGTAAAACAAAGTCCCCATATCGAGCATAACAAAGTCCCCTGATCGATCATAACAAAGTCCCCTGGTCGAGTATAGCAAAGGGCCTTGATCGAGTACAAAGTCCCCTGATCGAGTATAACAAAGTCCCCAGATCGAGTATAACAAAGCCCCTTGACGAGTATAACAAAGTCCCCTGACGAGTATAAAGTCCCCTGGATCGAGTATAAATGAAGTCCCCCGGCGGAGTATAAACAAAGTCCCCTGGTTTATATAAATAAAGTCCCCTGATACTAGTATACCGTCCCTGATCAAGTATAACAAATCCCCTGATCGAGTATATCAAAATTCCCCAGATCGAGTATGACAAAGTCCCCTGATTAATTTTAAAAAAGTCCCCTGGTTGAGTATAACAAAGTTCCCTTATCGAGTATAACAAAGTCCCCTGGTCGAGTATAACAAAGCCCCCTGATCGAGTATAACAAAGGCCCCCAATCGAGTATAACAAAGTCCCCTGATTGAGTATAACAAAGTCCCCTGATCGAGTATAACAAAGTCCCTGACCGACTATAACAAAGTCCCCTGGTCGAGAATAACAAAGTCCCCTGATACTAGTATAACAAGGTCCCCTGATCGAGTATAAAAAAGTCCCCTGGCCCAGTATAACAAAGTCCCCATATCGAGCATAACAAAGTCCCATGATCGATTATATCAAATTCCCCTGTTCGACTAAAGCAAAGGGCCCTCATCGAGTAAGACAAAGTCCCCTGATCGAGTATAACAAATTACTCTTATCGAGTATAACAAAGTCCCCTTATCGAGTATAACAAAGTCCAGTGATCGAGTATAACAAAGGCCCCTGGTCGAGTATAGCAAAGTCCCCTGATCGAGTATAACAAAAGTCCCCTGATCGAGAATAACAAAGTCCTCTGATCGGGCATAAGATAGTCCCCAGGCCCAGTATAACAAAGTCCCCATATCGAGCATAACAAAGTTTCATGATCGATTATATCAAAGTCCCCTGGTGGAGTATAGCAAAGTGCCCTGATCGAGTAAGACAAAGTCCCCTGATCGAGTATAACAAATTCCTCTTATCGAGTATAACAAAGTCCCCTTATCGAGTATAACAAAGTCCCCTGATCGAGTATAACAAAGGTCCCTGGTCGAGTATAAAGTCCCCTGATCCAGGTATAACAAAGTCCCCTGGTCGAGTATAATAAAGTCCTGATCCAGAGCATAACAAAGTCCATTGATCAGAGTATAACAAAAGTCCCCTGGTCGCGAGTATAACAAAGTTTTTTCTTATCGAGCATAACAAAGGCCCTGGTAGAAATTATAAACAAGTCCTCTGATCAGGTATAACAAAATTCCCTGATCAGAGTACTTGAGAATCCCTAATCCAGAAATTATAGCAAAAATCCACTCATCGAGTATAACATATCCCCTGATCGAGTATAAAAAAGTCCTCTGGTCGAGTATAACAAAGTCCTCTGATCGAGTATAAGAAAGTCCCCTGGTCGAGTATAACAAAGTCCCCTGATCGAGTATAACAAAGTCCTCTGGTTGAGTATAACAAAGTCCCCTGATCAAGTATAACATATCCCCTGATCGAGTATAACAAAATTCCCCAGATCGAGTATGACAAAGTCCCCTGATTAATTTTAAAAAAGTCCCCTGGTTGAGTATAACAAAGTTCCCTGATCGAGTATAACAAAGTCCCCTGGTCTAGTATAACAAACCCCCTCATCGAGGATAACCAAAGCCCCTCATCGAGTATAACAAAGTCCCATGATTGAGTATAACAAAGTCCCCTCATCGAGTATAACAAAGTCCTCTGGTTGAGTATAACAAAGTCCCCTGATCGAGTATAACATATCCCCTGATCGAGTATAAAAAAGTCCTCGGGTCGAGTATAACAAAGTCCCCTGATCGAGTATAAAAAAGTCCCCTAATCGAGTATAACAAAGGCCCCTAATCAGGTATAACAAAGTCCCCTGATTGGGTATAACAAAAGTCTCCTGATCGAGTATAACAAGGCCCCTAATCAAAAGGTATAACAAAGTCCACTGATCCGAGAATATAACATCCCCTGATCGAGTATAACAGAATCCTCTGGTCGGTATAAAAAAAGTCCCCTGATCGCGTATAACAAAGTCCCCTAGTCGAGTATAACAAAGTCCCCTGATCGAGTATACCAACGGCCCCGAATTGAGTATAACAAAGTCCATTGATCAAGTATAAAAAAGTCCCCTGGTCGAGTATAACAAAGTCCTCTGATCGGGTATAACAAAGTCCTCTGGTCGGGTATAACAAAGTCCCCTCATAGAGTATAACAAAGTCCCCTTCTCGAATATAACAAAGTCCCCAGATCGAGTATAACAAAGGCCTCTCATCTAGTATAACAAAGTCCATTGGTCAAGTATAAAAAAGTCCCCTGGTCGAGTATAACAAAGTCCCCTGATCGAGTATAACAAAGTCCCCTTGTCGAGTATAGCAAAGTCCCCTTATCGAGTATAACAAAGCCTCCTCATCGAGTATAACAAAGTCCCCTCATCGAGTATAACAAAGCCCCGTCCTCGAGTATAAGAAAGTCCCCTGATCGGGTATAACAAAGTCCCCTGATGTAGTATAACAAATCCCCTCATCGAGTATAAGAAAGGCCCCTCATCGAGTATAACAAAGTCACCTGATCGAGTATAACGAAGCCGCCTAATCGAGTATAACAAAGTCCCCTGGTCTAGTATAACAAAGTCCCCTGTTCGAATCTAACAAAGTCCCCTTATCGAGTATAACAATTCCCCTTATCGAGTATTACAAAGTCCCCTGATCGAGTATAACATATCCCCTGATCGAGTATAACAAAGTCTCCTGGCCCATTATAACAAAGTCCCCAGATCGAGAATAACAAAGTCCCCTGATCGATTATAACAAAGTCCCTGACCGAGTATAACAAAGTCCCTGGTAGAGAATAACAAAGTCCCGTGATACTAGTATAACAAAGTCCCCTGATCGAGTATAAAAAAGTCTCCTGGCCCAGTTAACAAAGTCCCCATATCGAGCATAACAAAGTCCCATGATCGATTATATCAAAGTCCCCTGGTCGAGTATAACAAAAGTCCCCTCATCGAGTATTACAAAGTCCCTTGATCGGGTATAAAAAAGTACCCTGGCCCAGTATAACAAAGTCCCCATATCGCGCATAACAAAGTCCCATGATCGATTATATCAAAGTCACCTGGTCGAGTATAGCAAAGGCCCCTGATCGAGTAAGACAAAGTCCCCTGATCGAGTATAACAAATTCCTCTTATCGAGTATAACAAAGTCCCCTTATCGAGTATAACAAAGTCCCCTGATCGAGTATAACAAAGGCCCCTTGTCGAGTATAACAAAGTCCCCTGATCGAGTATAACAAAAGTCCCCTGGTCGAGTATAACAAAGTCCCCTGATCTAGTATAACAAAAGTCCCTTGATCGAGTATAACAAAGTCCCATGGTCGAGTATAACAAAGTTTTCTTATCGAGTATAACAGAGGCCCCTGGTCGAGTATAACAAAGTCCTCTGATCGAATATAACAAAATTCCCCTGATCGAGTATAACAAAGTCCCCTAAACAAGTATAGCAAAATCCCCTCATCCAGTATAACATATCCCCTGATCGAGTACAATAAAGTCCTCTGGTCGAGTATAACAAAGTCCCCTGATCGAGTATAAAAAAGTCCCCTGGTCGAGTATAACAAAGTCCCCTGATCGAGGATAACCAAAGCCCCTCATCGAGTATAACAAAGTACCATGATTGAGTATAAGAAAGTCCCCTGATCGAGTATAACAAAGTCCTGTGGTTGAGTATAACAAAGTCCCCTGATCGAGTATAACATATCCCCTGATCGAGTATAACAAAATTTCCCTGATCGAGTATGACAAAGTCCCTTGATTAAATTAAAAAAAGTCCCCTGGTTGAGTATAGCAAAGTTCCCTGATCGAGAATAACAAAGTCCCCTGGTCGAGTATAACAAAGCCCCCTCATCGAGTATAACAAAAGGCAAGCTAATCGAGTATAACAAAGTACATGATCGAGTATAACATCTGATGAGAGTATAACAAAAAGTCCTCTGGTCGAGTATAAAAAAGTCCCCTAATCGTATATAACAAAGTCCTGTGGTTGAGTATAACAAAGTCCCCTCATCGAGTATAACATATCCCCTGATCGAGTATAACAAAATCCCCCTGATCGAGTATGACAAAGTCACCTGATTAAATTAAAAAAAGTCCCCTGGTTGAGTATAGCAAAGTTCCCTGATCGAGTATAACAAAGTCCCCTGGTCGAGTATAACAAAGCCCCCTCATCGAGTATAACAAAGGCAGCTAATCGAGTATAACAAAGTACACTGATCGAGTATAACATATCCCCTGATAGAGTATAACAAAGTCCTCTGGTCGAGTATAAAAAAGTCCCCTAATCGCGTATAACAAAGTCCCCTGGTCGAGTATAACAAAGTCCCCTGATCGAGTATACCAAAGGACCCTTATTGAGCATAACAAAGTCCATTGATCAAGTATAAAAAATTCCTCTGGTCGAGTAAAACAAAGTCCTCTGATCGGGTATAACAAAGTCCTCTGGTCGGGTATAAAAATGTCCCCTGATCGAGTATAACAAAGTCCCCTTCTCGAGTGTAACAAAGTCTCCAGATCGAGTATAACAAATGCCTCTCATCTTGTATAGCAAAGTCCATTGGTCAAGTATAAAAAAGTCTTTTGGTCGAGTATAACAAAGTCCCCTGTTCCATTATAACAAAGTCCCCTGGTCGAGTATAGCAAAGCCCCTTATCGAGTATAACAAAGCCTCCTCATCGAGTATAAGAAAACCCCCTGCTCGAGTATAAGAAAGTCCCCTAATCCGGTATAACAAAGTCCCCTAGTCGAGTATAACAAAGGCCCCTGATCGAGTCTAAGAAAGGCCCCTCATCGAGTATAACAAAGTCACCTGATCGAGTATAACTAAGCCGCGTTATCGCGTATAACAAAGTCCCCTGGTCGAGTATAACAAAGTCCTCTGGTCGAGTATAAAAAAGTCCCCTAATCGCGTATAACAAAGTCCCCTGGTCGAGTATAACAAAGTCCCCTAATCGAGTATACCAAAGGCCCTTAATTGAGTATAACAAAGTCCCCTGATCGAGTATAACAAAAGTCCCCTGATCGAGTATAAAAAAGTCCCCTGATCGGGTATAAAAAAGTCCCCTGACCCAGTATAACAAAGTCCGCATATCGAGCATAACAAAGTCCCCTGATCGATTATATCAAAGTCCCCTGGTTCGAGTACAGCAAAGGGCCCTGATCGAGTAAGACAAAGTCCCCTGATCGAGTATAACAAATTCTTCTTATCGAGTATAACAAAGTCCACTTATCGAGTATAACAAAGTCCCCTGATCGAGTATAACAAAGGCCCCTGGTCGAGTATAACAAAGTCCTCTGGTCGAGTATAACAAAAGTCCCCTGGTCGAGTTTAACAAAGCCCCCTCATCGAGTATAACAAAGGCCCCTAATCGAGTATAACAAAGTCCCCTGATTGAGTATAGCAAAATCCCCTCAGCGATTATAACATATCCCCTGATCGAGTATAAAAGTCCTCTGGTCGAGTATAACAAAGTCCCCTGATCGAGTATAACAAAGTCCCCTGGTCAAGTATAACAAAGTCCCCTGATCGAGGATAACCAAAGCCCCTCATCGAGTATAACAAAGTCCCATGATTGAGTATAACAAAGTCCCCTGATCGAGTATAACAAATTCCTCTGGTTGAGTGTAACAAAGTCCCCTGATCGAGTATAACATATCCCCTGATCGAGTATAACAAAATTCCCCTGACCGAGTATGACAAAGTCCCCTGATTATTTTTAAAAAAGTTCCCTGGTTGAGTATAACAAAGTTCCCTGATCGAGTATAACAAAGTCCCCTGGTCGAGTATAACATACCCCCTCATCGAGTATAACAAAGGCCCCTAATCGAGTATAACAAAGTTCCCTGATTGAGTATAACAAAGTCCCCTGATCGAGTAAAACAAAGGCCCCTAATCGAGTATAACAAAGTCCACTGATCGAGTATAACATATCCCCTGATCGAGTATAACAAAGACTGGTCGAGTATAAAAAAGGCCCCTGATCGCGTATAACAAAGTCCCCTGGTCGAGAATAACAAATTCCCCTGATCGAGTATACCAAACGCCCCTCATTCAGTATAACAAAGTCCATTGATCAAGTATAAGAAAGTCCCCTAGTCGAGTATAACAAAGTCCTCTGATCGGGTATAACAAAGTCCTCTGGTCGGGTATAACAAAAGTCCCCTCATCGAGTATAACAAAGTCCCCAGATCGAGTATAACAAAGGCCTCTCATCTAGTATAACAAAGTCCATTGGTCAAGTATAAAAAAGTCCCCTGGTCGAGTATAACAAAGTCCCCTGATCGAGTATAACTAAGTCCCCTGGTCGAGTATAGCAAAGTCCCCTTATCGAGTATAACAAAACCTCACTCATCGGAGTATAACGAAGTCCCTCATCAGGTATAACAAAGCCCCCTGCTCCGAGTATAAAGAAGAAGTCCCCTGATCCGGGTATAACAAAAGTCCCCTGATCTGGTATAACAAAGGCCCCTCATCGAGTATAAGAAAGGCCCCTGTCAGGCATAACAAAAGTCACCTGATCGAGTATAACGAAGCCGCCTAATCGAGTATAACAAAGTCCCCTGGTCGAGTATAACAAAGTCCCCTGTTCGAGTCTAACAAAGTCCCCTTATCGAGTATAACAATTCCCCTTATCGAATATTACAAAGACCCCTAATCGAGTATAACAATGTCCGGTGATCGAGTATAACAAACGTCCCTGGTCGATTATAACAAAGTCTCCTGAACGAGTATAACAAAAGTCCCCTGATCGAGTATAACAAAGTCCCCTGATCGGGTATAAAAAAGTCCCCTGACCCAGTATAACAAAGTCCCCATATCGAGCATAACAAAGTCCCCTAATCGATTATAACAAAGTCCCCTGGTCGAGTATAGCAAAGTCCCCTGATCGAGTAAGACAAAGTCCCCTGATCGAGTATAACAAAGTCCCCTGATCGAGTATAACAAAGCCCCCTGGATGAGTATAACAAAGTCCCCTGATGAGTATAAAAGTCCCTGTCGAGTATAACAAAGTCTTCTGGTCCAGTATAACAAAGTCCCCTGATCGAGTATAACATATCCCCTGATCGAGTATAACAAAGTCTCCTGGCCCAGTATAACAAAGTCCCCAGATCGAGCATAACAAAGTCCCCTGATCGAGCATAACAAAGTCCCCTGATCGATTATAACAAAGTCCCTGACCGAGTATAACAAATTCCCCTGATCGAGTACAAAAAAGTCCCCTGGCCCAGTATAAAAAGGTCCCCATATCGAGCATAACAAATTTCCCTGATCGATTATAACAAAGTTCCCTGGTCGAGTATAACAAAGCCCCCTGGACGAATATAACAAAGTCCCCTCATCGAGTATAACTAAGTCCCTGATCGAGAATAACAACGTTCCCTGGTCCAATATAACAAAGACCCTAATCAAATATAACATATCCCCTCACCGAGTATAACAACGTCTCCTGGCGAAGTATAACAAAGTCCTCAGATCGAGCATAACAAAGTCCCCTTATTGATTATAACAAAGTCC
>NW_024741997.1:0-42860 GCF_018991925.1 Homarus americanus | reverse complement strand
CACCACCATGAAGGTAATGTATGAAGTGAGTCCCCACTCTCCGTCACTGCCACTATGATGATAGCCGGAATGAAGTGAGTCCAACACTCTCCGCCCACGCCTTGCCAAGCAGTAGCTTACCTGAAGTGAGTCTTAACTCTCTCCTGTCACCACCATGAAGGTAATGTGCGAAGTGAGTCCCAATCCTCCCGTCACCACCACCACATGAAGGGCTGTAGTGAAGTGAGTCCCTAACACCTCCGCTACCACCACCATGAAGGCACAAGGAAACTCAACACTCTCCCTCCTGTCACCACTCATGGTTGCACAAAGAAGTGAGTCCCCAACACTCTCCTCCTGTCACCACCATGAAGGTAATGTATGAAGTGAGTCCCAATCCTCTCCCTCCTGTCACCACTATGAGGCTGCAATGTGGCGGTGAGTCCTGAATTCCTCCTGCTCACCATGAAGGTAATGTATGAAGTGAGTCCTGAACTCCCTCCTCCCGTCACCGCCACCATGATGACAAATGACAGCGATTCCCACACCTCCTCCTGTCACCACCACCATGATGATAATGAATGAAGTGAGTCCCACACTCTCCTCCCATCACCACCAGTGAAGGTAATGTATGGGCGTGAGTCCTCACCTTCCTTCCTGTCACTGCCACTCATGATGATAATGAATGAAGTGGAGTCTCAACACTCTCCTCCATCACCACCATGAAGGTAATGAATGAAGTGAGTCCCTAACTCTCCTCCTCCCGTCACCACCATGGAAGGCATGCTAGTGAGTCTTGACCCTCCTCTCCTGTCACCACCACCACCATGAAGGTAATGGTGAAGTGAGTCCCTAACACTCTCCTCCTCATTACCACCACCATGAAGGTACTGTATGAAGTGAGTCCCCAACACTCTCTCCTGTCACCATGAAGGCATGTATGAAGTGAGTCCCACACTCTCTCCCGTCACCACCACCATGAAGGCGTAATGTATGAAGTGAGTCCTGCACACCTCCCGTCACCACCACCATGAAGCTGCAATGGTGAAGTGCAGTCCCAACTCTCTCTCCTGTCACCACTCATGAAGGTAATGCATGAAGTGAGTCCCTAACACTCTCCTCCTGTCACCACCACCATGGCTGCAATGCATGGCGAGTCCCTAACACTCTCCCTCCTGTCACCACCACCGTGAAGGCAATGCATGAAGTGAGTCCCCTAACTCCTCCTGTCACCACCATGAATGGGCGAAGTGAGTCCCTCAACACTCTCCTCCCGTCACTCACCACCATGAAGGTAATGCCAGTGAGCTCAACACTTCCTCCTGGGCTCACCACCACCATGAAGGTAATGCATGAAGTGGAGTCTCTCAATCCTCCCTCCCATCACCACCACCATGAAGGCTGCATGTATGAAGTGAGTCCGTAACACTTCCTCCTGTCACCACCACCATGAAGGCTGCAATGTATTAGTGAGTCCCCAACACTCCTCCTGTCACTACTCACCAGAAGGTAATGTATGAAGTGAGTCCCTTGGCTCACTCTCCTCCTGTCACCACCATGAAGGCATGGTGGAAGGAGTCCTAACTCTCCTCCCATCACCACCACCATGAAGGTAATGTATGGTGGGCGTGAGTCCCTAACACTCTCCTCCGTCACTACTACCGTGAGAAGGTAATGTATGCATGAGTCCGTAACACTCTCCTCCTGTCACCACCACCATGAAGGTAATGAATGAAGTGAGTCCCCACACTCTCTCCGTCACCACCATGGCTGTAATGTATGAGTCCCTAACACTCTCCCGTCACCACCATGAAGGTAATGGCGAAGTGAGTCCCTTAACTCTCTCCTCCTGTCACCACCACATGTAGCTGGCAAGTGAGTCCCCACCCCTCTGTCACCGCCATGAAGGTAATGCATGAAGTGAGTCCCAACTCTCCTCCTGTCACCACCATGAAGGCACAAGTATGAGTCCCAATCCTCCCGTCACCACCATGGCTGCACGTATGAAGTGAGTCCCTACCACTTCCTCCCGTCACCACCACCATGAAGGTAATGCATGGGGCGAGTCCTCAACACTCTCCTCCCGTCACCACCACCATAGCTGCACGTATGAAGTGATTCCTTAACCTCTCCTCCGCCACCACCACCATGAAGGTAATGTATGAAGTGAGTCCTTAACACTTCCTCCCGTCACCACCACCACCATGAGATGGCAAGGAGTCCCTCACTCTCCTCCTGTCACCACCACCATAGCTGTACGTATGAAGTGAGTCCCTAACTCTCTCCTCCTGTCACCACCACCATGAAGGTAATGTGGCGAAGTGAGTCCCTAACACTCTCCCGTCGCTCACCTTTGAAGGTAGGCTGCATGAGAAGTGAGTCCCCAACACTCTCCTGTCACCACCATGAAGGTGTAATGTATATGAGTCCCTAACCTCTCCTCCTGTCACTACTATGAAGGTAGTCATGCTGAGATCCAACTCTCCTCCGTCACCACCATGGCTGCAATGTATGAAGTGAGTCCCTAACCTCTCCCTCCCGTCACCGCCACCATGATGATAATAAATGAAGTGAGTCCCTAACACTCTCCCTCCTGTCACCACCACTCATGATGAGATACGACGAAGTGAGTCCTCAACACTCTCTCCCATCACACCATGAAGGTAATGTATGAAGTGAGTCCTTAACTCTCCTCCCGTCACCGCTTACTCATGATGATAATGAATGAAGGAGTCCCTAACACTCCTCCCATCACCACCATGAAGGTAATGACGAAGTGGAGTCCTTAACTCTCCTCCGTCACCACAATGAAGGTAATGCATGAAGTGAGTCCCTAACCTCTCCTCCTGTCACCACCATGAAGGTACTGCATGAAGTGAGTCCCTAACTCTCTCCTCCTGTCACCACCATGAAGCTGCATGTATGAGGAGTCCCACACTTTCTTCCCAGTCACCACCATGAAGGTAATGGGCGAAGTGAGTCCCTAATCCTCTCCTCCCCCTGTCACCACTCATGAAGGTAATGTATGAAGTGAGTCCCAACACTTCCTCCTGTCACCACCATGAAGCTGCACTGTATGAAGTGAGTCCCCACACTCTCCTCCTGTCACCACCTCACCATGAGCTGCAATGTAAGAAGTGAGTCCTCACACTCTCCTCCTGTCACCAACCAGCACTATGAAGTGTACTGTATGAAGTGAGTCCCACACTCTCCTCCTGTCAACACCAATGACAGAAGGTAATGCATGAAGTGAGTCCCTAACACTCTCCCCCTCCTGTCACCACTCATGAAGGTAATGTATGAAGTGAGTCCCTAACACTCCTCCCCGTCACCACCACTCATGAAGATAATGTGGCGAAGTGAGTCCCTTAACACTCTCCTCCTGGGTCACCACCACCATGAAGGTAATGTATATGGAGTCTCTGTACTCTCCTCCCGTCACCACCACCATGAAGGCAATGTATGAAGTGAGTCCCACTCTCCTCCCGTCACCACCACCATGAAGGTATGTATGGTGAGTCCCCAACACTCTCCTCCTCCCATCACCACCATGGTAATATGAAGTGAGTCCCTTAACACTCTCCTCCCGTCACCACCACCATGAAGGTAATGTATGGTGAGTTCCTAACACTCTCCTCCTGTCACTACCCACTCAAGAAGGTAATGTATGAAGTGAGTCCCCACTTCTCCTGTCACCACTATGAAGGTAATGCATGAAGTGGAGTCCCACCTCCTCCTGTCACCACCTCACTCATGAAGGTAATGTATGAAGTGAGTCCTCAATACTCTCCTCCTGTCACCACTCACACTATGAAGGTAATGTATGGCGTGAGTCCCTAACACTCTCCTCCTGTCACCACCATGAAGGCAATGTATGAAGTGAGCTCCACCTCTCCTCCCTGGCCACCACTCACTCATGAAGGTAATGGCGAAGTGAGTCCCCAACACTCTCCTCCTGCCACCACCACCATGAAGGTGGTGAAGGAACCTCAACATCTCCTCCCGTCACCACCATGGTTGCAATGCTGAAGTGAGTCCTTAACACTCTCCTCCTGTCACCACCACACCATGAGGTTGCATGGCATGAGTCCCTAACACTCTCCGTCACCACCACCATGAAGGTAATGTATGAAGTGAGTCCCTGAAGACTTCCTCTGTCACCATGAAGTAATGCAAGTGAGTCCCCACCTCCTCCTGTCACCACCACCATGAAGGTAATGTGGGCTATGAGTCCCTAACACTCTCCTCCCATCACCACCACCGGGGCTGCATGTATGGCGGAGTCCCCAACTCTCCTCCCGGCCACTGTTCAGTGAAGGTAATGTATGAAGTGAGTCCTCAACACTCTCCTCCTGGGCCACCAGCCCACCATGAAGGTACGTATGAAGTGAAACCCCACACTTCCCGCCACTCACCATGAAGGTAATGTATGAAGTGAGTCCTTAACTCTCCTCCCATCACTACCTCACCATGAAGGTAATGGCGAAGTGAGTCCAGAACACTCTCCTCCTGGCCACCACTCACCATGAAGGTAATGTAGAAGTGGAGTTCCAACACTCTCCTCCCGTCACCACCACTCATGAAGGTAATGTATGAAGTGAGTCCCTAACACTCTCTCCCCGTCACCACTCACACCATGAAGGTAATGTATGAAGTGAGTCCCTAACTTCTCCCATCACCATGTTCACCATGAAGGTAATGTGCATGATGAGTCCCTTAACACTCTCTCCCAGCCACCACCACCTTGAATAATAAAAGGAAGTGAGTCTGCACACTCTCCCTCCTGTCACCTTTCACCACCACATGTATGAGTCTGTAACACTCTCCTCCTGTCACCACCACTCATGAAGGTAATGTATGAAGTGAGTCCTCAACTTCTCCCTCCTGTCACCACTTTCACCATGAAGGTAATGTATGAAGTGAGTCCCTAACACTCTCCCTCCCGTCACCACCGCTTAGCTGCACGCATGAAGTGAGTCCCTAACTGTCTCTCCACACCAATGGCCATGTAATGTATGAAGAGTCTTAATCCTCTCCTTCCTGCTACCACCACTGTGGTATACAATAAGTGAAGTGAGTCCCTAACTCTCTCCTCCTGCCTCACCATGAAGGGCCATGCATGTAGAGTCCTCACACTCTCCTCCTGTCACTACCTCAAGTGAAGGTGGCCAAGTGAAGTGTGTCCCACACTCTCTCTCACGCCCACTGCGTGGAAGGTACGTGCTAGTGAGTCCTCAACACTCTCCTCCTGTCACCACCATGAAGGTAATGCATGAAGTGTCCCTAACACTCCCGTCACCACCAAGAAGGTAATGTATGAGTCCTCAACTCTCTCCTCCTGTCACCACCATGAAGGTAATGTATGCATGAGTCCCTAACTCTCCTCCTGTCACCACCACTGTGAAGGGCATGAGTCCTGACTTCTCCTTGCCACTGCTCACTGCATGGTAATGGCCAAAGTGAGTCCCTAACACACTTCCTCCTGTCACCACCATGAAGGTAATGTATGAAGTGAGTCCCCAACACTCTCCTCCCCGTCACCACCATGAAGGTAATGTATGTATGAGTCCCAACACTCTCCTCCTGGCCACCACTCATGAAGGTAATGTATGAAGTGAGTCCCTAACTCTCTCTCCTACTGTCACCACCATGAAGTTGCACGTATGAAGTGAGTCCTTAACTCTCTCTCCCCTCCTGTCACCACCATGAAGGTAATGTATGAAGTGAGTCCCTAACACTCTCTCCTGTCACTCAATGGAAGGCATGTATGGTGAGTCTCCAACACTCTCTCTCCCTGTCACCACCATGAAGGGGCCAAGAAGTGAGTCCTCAACTTTCTCCTCCAATGCCTACTCATCACAAGGCTGTAATACAAGTGAGTCCCTAACTCTCCTCCTGTCACCACCACTGTGATATAGCTGTATGAAGTGAGTCCTTTAATCCTCCTCCCTGCCCACACCATGACAATGGGCAAGTGAGTCCCACATTCTCCTCCTGTCACCACCATGAAGTGGCTGCAAGTGAAGTGAGTCCCTAGTACTTCCTCCCGTCACCACCACCGTGAAGGCTGCATGGCGAAGTGGTCTCAACTCTCCTCCGGCTCACCGGCTTGGCGTGCTATGAAGTGAGACCCTAACTCTCCTCCGTCACTACCACTGTGAAGGTATTGCATAGTGAGTCCCAACCTCCTCCGCTCACCACTGTGAAGGTAATGTGGCGAAGGAGTCCCCAACACTCTCTCCTGTCACCACCATGAAGGTAATGTATGGGCGAGTCCCAACTCTCTCCTCCCCTGGCCACCACCATGTTGCAATGTATGCTAAGTTCCCAGCCTCTCTCCCACACTACTCACATGCTGTACGTAAGGAAGTGAGTCCTTAACTCCTCCTGTCACCATACCTGTATGAAGGTAATGTAATAGGCGTGAGTCCTTAACTCTCTCCTCCCACCACTCAACATGAAAGTAATGTATGAAGTGAGTCCTTAACACTCTCCTCCGTCACCACCATGAAGGTGAAGGCATGAAGTGAGTCTCACACTCTCCTCCTGTCACCACCACCATGAAGGCTGTACTGCATGAAGTGAGTCCCTAACACTCTCCTCCTGTCACCACCACCATGAAGGTAATGTATGAAGTGAGTCCCTAACTCTCTCCCTCCCGTCACCACTCAAGGAAGGTAATTGCATGAAGTAGTCCCTAACACTCTCTCCTGTCACCACTCAATTAAGGAAGGTAATGTATGAAGTGAGTCCTCAACACCTCCCGTCACCACCACCATGAAGGTAATGTATGAAGTGAGTCCCCACACTCTCCCATCACCACCGCCAGTGCAATGTAAGTGATGAGTCCTAACTCTCCTCCTGTCACCACCATTAGCTGCAATGTATGAAGTGAGTCCTTAACTCTCTCCTGTCACCACCATGAAGGTAATGTATGAAGTGAGTCTTGACACTTCTCCTCCTCTCCAGCACCACCACCATGAAGGTAATGTGGGCGAAGTGAGTCCCTCAACACTCTCTCCTCCCATCACCACTCACCATGGAGGTAATGTATGAAGTGAGTCCCCACTCTCTCCTCCCGTCACCACCATGAAGGTAATGTATGAAGTGAGTCCCTTAACACTCTCCTCCCGTCACCACCATGAAGGTAATGTATGAAGTGAGTCCCAACACTCTCCTGTCACCACCATGAAGGCATTGCAAGTGAAGTGAGTCCCAACACTCTCCTCCCATCACCACCACCTCATGGAGGCACAAGAAGTGAGTCCCTACCTCCTCCTCCTGGCCACCACCATGAAGGTAATGTATGAAGTGAGTCCCCCACACTCTCCCTCCCATGTCACCACCATGAAGGTAATGTATGAAGTGAGTCTCAACACTCTCCTCCTGTCAACACCATGAAGGTAATGTATGAAGTGAGTCCCTAACTCTCTCTCTCTGTCACCACCATGAAGGTAATGCCCACCATGAAGGTAATGTATGAAGTGAGTCCCTAATTCTCGCCTCCCATCACCACCTCGTCCAGTCATCATTTAGATTTTGATTGCCCACGAGGTGGCTAGTTTATTGGGCACAAGGCCTGACAGCGTTAGAGTACAGAGGGGGAGGAGGCCCAGTAGCATTTGAGTTAGGAGACGGCCGGGACTGCTGTGTTGTAGCCAGGTGAGGCCAGGCAGGGGCAGGTGTTGTTGAAGAAGGCGATGCTGGAGGCAGAGGGGACGCAGAGGGGTGTGGCCGGAAGACTGGGGGGGCTTTGTGGTGACACGGCCTTTGGGGAGGCTTTCCTGGGACAGGCGGACGGTGGGGCATTGCCGTCAGTCAGCGTGTGCTGGCCGCCACAGTTACAACATCTGGGCTCCTACATAGCCCACACCACTATTAGGTGGTCTTTGATTTTCTGGGCACAGGCGGCGGGTTATGGTTACGTGAACAGAAGCGGCATCTGGGATGATCACGTCGGCAGCAGGCAGTGAAGGTGTGACCCCAATGAGAACAGAAACACAAAATGCAGGCTTGGGATGATAGGCTTCTGCATCTAAATATTGTTCCTCACTTTTGATTTTTTCATTTTGTATTTCTTTGTGGTTCTTTTATTATTATTATTATTATTATTATTATTATTATTATTATTATTATTATTATTATTATTATTATTATTATTATTATTATTATTACATTTTCCCCCAGGCCCGATGTGGGTCAGTGACCTGTGCCTGGGTGGCTAATTCCCTTAACAAAAATTACAGTGGGGAGGTGGGTGGGCCTGCACAGTGGTTTGAGCACTCCTTCCCTTCCTTGACAATGACAGCAGCTTGTGGAGTTTTCCCCGGTAATGTCGACGTATACTCAGTATACTAGTAAATCACGCGCATCTTCGATGTCAGCGTATAAAAGCTGTTTCACTAGGAAATGTAGCAACGTTCATCAGCGTCTACTGGGGAGGCATCAGGTAACCCGTCCACTTAACAGTACTAAGTGTTTCGCATACACCAGAGTCTACGACAATAAAAGTTCCTTCTTACCTTGTCAGAATACAATGTTGAGATGCTGTCTGCAGTACTTCAACATCATTAAAGCGTTCCTCTACAGTTTTCAGAAGTCCTTGGGAAGTGTAGCTTATGGTAGCGAACAGGTGATAGGGTCGTGGCATTAGTTTTTCCTCGCTAGTGTTTCCCCTTAAGCTTATTACCGTCAATGTCATAATCACTGGGGTGCAGCTCTTGAGGTGTTGGATTCAGTATGGCCAGAGGTGCGATCATCAGTATCAAAGATGTGGCAAGTACATTTCTTCTGGGACGTTTATGTCGACCCCATGCAACCGCTGAGGGGACCTTTGTGAGACGATCAGGGAGGTCAAGCACCTATGGGCACGTATGTCCTTTATGTGGTCACGCCACGACGGTCCCGTCACCACAACCATAAAAAATATGTGGTAACCCCTAACTCTCCTCCAGGTCACCACCTCCTCATCACCACCACCATCTCCTCCCGTCACCACCACCTCTTCACGGACTATAAGCTCAGTGAAAGTTGTAAAATCATTATTGGTTTTTGGGCTACTACCTCTCCCTCACTCTCCCTCTCCCCACACTCTCCCTCTCCCTCACTCTCCCTCTTCTCTCCACTCTCCTCTCCCCTCTCCTCCCCCTCTCCCTCACCCTTCCTCTCCTTCTCCCTCTCCCTCTCCCCTCCCTCCCCCTCTCCCTCTCCCCTCCCTCCCCTCTCCTCTCCCCTCTCCCTCTCCCCCCTCCCTCCTCCTCTCCCTCTCCTCTCCTCTCCCTCCCCTCTCCCCTCTCCCCTCTCCTCCCCCACTCTCCCCTCTCCCCTTCCTCTCCTCCTCCCCCCTCCCCTCCCCCTCTCCCTCTCCCCCCTCTCCCTCCCCCTCCCTCTCCCCTCCCCCTTCCCCTCCCCTCCCCCTCTCCCTCTCCCCTCTCCCCTCTCCCTCCTCTCCCTCTCCCCACACTCCTCTCTCCCCTCCTCTCCCTCTTCCCCTCTCCCCTCTCCCCACCTCCTCTCCCTCTCCCTCTCCCTCCCTCTCCCCTCACCTCCCTCTCCCCCACCTCTCCCTCTCCCCACACTCTCCCTCTCCTCTCCTCTCCCTCTCCCCACCTCTCCTCTCCCACTCTCCCTCCCCCTCTCCCTCTCCCTTCCTCTCCTCCTCCCCACCTCTCCCTCCCCCCTCTCTCCCCTCTCCCTCTCCCACCTCCTCCCCTCCCACCTCCCCTCTCCCCACTCTCCCTCTCCCCTCTCCCTCTCCCCTCTCTCTCCCTCACTCTCTCTCCCCTCTCCCTCTCCCCTCTCCCCTTCCCCTCACTCTCCCTCCCCCACTCTCCCTCTCCCCTCTCCCTCTCCCTCTCCCTCCCTCACCTCCCCTCTCCCCTCTCCCTCCCTTCACTCTCCCCTCACCCCCTCTCCCCTCTCCCTCTCCCCTCACTCTCCCTCTCCCCTCCCTCTCCCTCTCCCCACTCTCCCTTCTCCCCCCTCTCCCTCTCCCCTCTCCCCTCCCCCTCCTCTCCTCTCCCCACTCTCCCTCTCCCCCACTTCTCCCCTCCTCTCCTCACCTCTCCTCTCCTCTCCTTCTCCTCTCCCTCTCCCCACACTCTTCCTCCTCCTCTACCTCTCCCCTCTCCTTCCCCCTCACTCTCCTCTCCCCACACTCTCTCTCTCCCTCCTCCTCTCCTCTCCCCTCCTCTCCCCTCTCCTCTCCCTCTCCTCTCCCCACTCTCTCCCTCCTCTCCCTCTCCCCCTCTCCCTCTCCCCACCTCTCCTTCCCTCCCTCTCCTCTCCCCCCTCCTCTCCCCCTCCCTCTCCCCCTCCTTTCCCCTCTCCCTCTCCCCCTCTCCCTCTCCCCCTCCCCCCTCTCCCCCTCTCCCTCTCCCCCTCTCCCCTCTCCCCCCTCTCCCTCTCCCCACACTCCACCTCCTCCTCTCCCTCTTCCCACACTCTCCCCTCTCCCCTCTCCCTCTCCTCTCCCCTCACTCTCCCTCTCTCTCCCTCTCCCCCCTCTCCCTCCTTCCTCTCTCCTCCTCCCTCTCCACCAATCTCCCTCTCCCTCTCCCTCTCCCCACCTCTCCCTCTCCCCTCTCCCTCTCCCCTCTCCTCCCCTCCCTCCCTCTCCCCTCTCCTCCCTCTCCTCCCTCTCCCCTCTCCCCCCTCTCTACCACACTCTCCTTCTCCCCCTCTCCCCTCTCCCCCACTCTCCCTCTCCCTCTCCCTCCCCCCTCCTCTCCTCTCCCACTCTCCTCTCACCCACACTTTCCTCCCCTCCCTCTCCCTCTCCCCTCTCCCCTCTCCCCCTCTCCCTCTCCCCCTCCTCTTTCTCCCCCCCTCTCCCTCCCTCTCCCTCCCCCTCCCTCTCCCCTCCCCTCCTCTCCCCTCTCCCCCTCCCTCTCCCCTCTCCCCTCCCCTCCTCTCCCTCTCCCCCCCCTCTTCTCCTCTCCCTCCTCCCCTCTCCCTCCCTCCCTCCTCCTCCTCCTTCTCACCTCTCCCTCCCCCACCTCCTCCTTCTCTCCTCTCCCCTTCTCCCTCTCCCCCCACACTTTCTCCCCCTCCTCTCCCCTCTCCCTCTCCCTCTTCTCCCCACCTCATTCTCCCCTCCTCTCCTTCTCCCCTCTCCCTCTCCCCTCTCCCTCTCCCCCCCTCTCCCTCTCCCCACACTCTCCCTCTCCCCTCCCACTCTCCCTTTCCCCTCTCCCCTCCCCTCTCCCTCTCCCCTCTCCCCTCCCCTCTCCCTCTCCCCCTCCTCCCTCTCCCCCTCCTCCCTCTCCCCTCTCCTCTCCCCTCTCCCCTCTCCCCCTCTCCCCTCTCCCCTCCTCTCCCCTCTCCCCTCCTCTCCCCTCTTCCCCACACTCTCCCCCTCTCCCCTCCCCACCTCTCCTCACTCTCCCTCTCCCTCTCTCCCTCCCCCACACTCTCCCTCCCCACCTCTCCTCCCCTCTCTCCCTCTCCCCCTCCCCTCTCTCCCCCCACTCTCCTCTCTCCTCCTCTCCCTCTCCCCCTCTCCTCTCCCTCCTCTCCCTCTCCCCACCTCTCCCTCTCCCCTCCTCTCCCTCTCCCCACTCTCCCTCTCCCTCCTCTCCCTCTCCCCTCCTCTCCCTCTCCCATTCTCCTCTCATTCTCCCTCTCCCCCACACCTTTCTCCCACTCTCCCTCTCCCCTCCCCTCCCCCCCCTCCCTCTCCCCTCTCCCCTCCCCTCCCTCTCCCCTCTCTCCCTCTCCCCCCTCTCCCTCTCCCCCACCTCTCCCTCTCCCCTCCCTCCCCTCTCCCCTCCTCTCCCCTCCCCCTCCCCCTCTCCCCTCTCCCTCCCCCCCTCTCCCTCTCCCCTCCCTCTCCCCTCTCCCCCACTCCCTCTCCCCTCCCCACTCTCCCTCTCCCCTCCCTCTCCCCTCTCCCCTCCCCACACACTCTCCCTCCCCTCTCCCTCCCCTCTCTCCCTCTCCCCCTCCCCTCTCTCCCCACTCTCCCTCTCCCCTCTCTCCCTCTCCCCCACTCTCCTCTCCCTCCTCTCCTCCCCCCTCCCTCTCCCTCCTCTCCTCCCCCCACACTCTCCCTCCTCTCCCTCTCCCTCACCTCTCCCTCTCCCACACTCTCCCTCTCCCTCCTCTCCCTCTCCCCCCACACTCTCCCTCTCCCCCCTCTCCCTCTCCCTCTCCCTCCTCCCTCTCCCCTCCCTCTCCCTCCCCCATTCTCCCTCTCCCTCCTCTCCCTCCCCCTCTCCTTCCCCACCTCTCCCTCTCCCCACACTCTCCCCTCTCCCCCTCCCCTCTCTCCCCTCTCTCTCCTCTCCCCTCTCCCCTCTCCCCACACTCTCCCTCCCCCTTCTCCCTCTCCCCCCCCTCCCTCTCCCCCTCCCTCTCCCCCTCTCCCCTCTCCCTCTCCCTCTCCCCTCCTCTCTCTCTCCCCTCCTCTCCCCTCTCCCCTCTCCCTCTCCCCCTCTCTCTCCCCTCCTCTCCCCCACTCTCTCCCTCTCCCCCTCCCCCCTCCCCCTCTCCCCTCTTCCCCTCACTCTCCCTCACTCTCCTCTCCTCTCTCCCTCCCCTCTCCTCTCCTCCTCTCCCTCTCCCCACTCTCCCTCTCCCCTCCACTCTCCCTCTTCCCCTCTCCCTCTCCCCTTCTCCCTCTCACTTTCTCCCTCTCCCCCTCTCCCTCTCCCCTCTCCCTCTCCCCTCCCCCTATCTCTCCCCTCCCTCTCCCCTCTCCCTCTCCCTCTCCCCACACTCTCCCCTCCCCCTCTCCCTCTCCCCACCCCTCCCTCTCCCCACTCCCTCTCCCCTCTCCCTCTCTCCCCTCCCTCCCTCTCCCCCTCTCCCCTCTCCCCACCTCTCCCTCTCCCCCCTCTCCCTCCTCCCTCCCTCCCTCCCCCCCTCTCCCCTCCCCCTCTCCTCTCCCCTCTTGTCTATTTAATGGTGGTGATAGATAGATGGACCACCGCGGAGCATCCAGGAACACCACGGAACACTCAGCGGTGACAAAAGAAGCACCATGTGAACACGCTAACAATGGAACAGGAACACTAGGTAACATTAAGTGGTGAGTGACACAAGGAACACTACGGAACACTAAACGGTGACACAAGAACACTACGGAAGAGAGACAGGTGGTAGTAAGTAACAGGAGCGTGTAGGTGAGAGCCATGACAGGTGGACCTGACAGTCACACGTCTTAACATCTCCGGCCAGAACATGGCGCTGTTCTGCTCACACTCTTATGTTCTCTCCTCTCAAAACCTCAGTACTCACTAAGAATTCTCAGAGATCGTAACCTGTAATCAAACCTAGCCTAACCTAACCAACCAAAGCCTAACCTAACCTAGCATCAAACCTAAGCACAACCTCCTAACCTAGCTAACCTAACCAAGCCTAACCTATTCTTAAGCCTAACCTAGCCTAATCTAAAATAACCTAACCTAACCTAACCATGTATGTTGATACATGATAAATAGAATGAATTAATAATAATAATAATAATAATAATGTATATGTATGTATGTATATGTGTGTGGAAGAACAAGAAGAATAAAACAAGAAACAAGAAGAAGAATATGAACATAATTAACGAATAAATTGTATTATATTTATCAACACGATCATTATAACTCACCAAAGTCAGTTTATACACAACATTGTTTTATATCAAAGAATGAATAAAGTGTATGAATAAAACTACAAATAAAATGTATGAATAAAATGTATGAATAAAATGTGTGAATAAATATTGAAATATATGCATGACCTGGTATTATTCTACCTGGTGGCTCTCTTCCTGTGCTCTACTGGTAACTTTACCACTCTACCTG
Source organism: Homarus americanus (assembly GCF_018991925.1). Lineage (NCBI taxonomy): Eukaryota > Metazoa > Arthropoda > Malacostraca > Decapoda > Nephropidae > Homarus > Homarus americanus. Next base: position 29,085 of record NW_024741997.1, on the reverse strand, counting down.
GTGACTCTGTCTACCTGGTGGCCTCTCTACCTGGCCTCTCTCTGTGACTCTACCTGTGACTCTCTGCCTTGTGACTTCTTACACGCTTCTACCTGGCTCTCACTGTCTCTTTACCTTGCCCTCTGGCTCTCTGGCTTTGTCCCTGTGACTCTGTCACCTGGTGACTCTCTCTACCTGACTCTCTCTGGTGACTTTGTATCCTGAGCTCTGTCACCTGTTTCTCACCTGTTGACTCTCTCTGCCTGGTGACTCTCTGTCACCTGGTAACTTTCTACTCATCTACCTTGACTCTCTACCTTGGCCCTCTACTGGTGACTCTCTACCTGTCCTGGCTCTCTCTGGTGACTCTCTGCCCTGTGGCTCTCTGCCTGAGCTCTACTGCCTGGGCTCTGTCTACCTGGTGACTCTGTCCCACCTGTACTCTCTGTTCTACCTGGTGGCTCTGTGTGTCTGTGACTCTCTCTACCTGGCTTCTGGCCTTGTCCTGGTCTCTCTACATGTTTCTCTCTGCCTTTTGCTTCCCATGCCTGTCACCTGGTGACTCTCTCTGGCTCTGTCTACCTAGTGCCTCTGCTGTCCTGGTGGCTCGCTGACTCTGTCACCTGGCTCTCTCTGCCTGGTGACTCTCTCTCTCTGCAGGCTCTGTCTCAATCTGATCACTCTGCCTGGTGACTCTCTCACCTGGTGACTCTCTCTACCTGGTGACTCTGCCTGGTGACTCTATCTACCTCGTGACTCTGTCACCTGGTGACTTCTCTACCTGTTCTGTCTCTACCTGGTAGCTCTATTACCTGGTAGCTCTGTCCCTTAGTATTTCTGTCCTGTTTCTCTCTCTACCTGAGCTCTGTCCACCTGGTAACCCTGTCTACCTGGGCAGCTCACCTGTTGTCTCTCTGGTGACACTCTCTGCCTGGCTCTCTCTCTGTCCTGGCTCTGTCTGAGCTCTCTCTGGTTTCTCTTCAGTCTCTCTGCCTGGTGACTCTGTCCTGTGACTCTGTCACCTGACTCTGTCTACCTGGTGACTGTCACCTGGTGACTCTACCTGGTGACTCTGTGTCACCTGTGACTCTCTCCTGCCTGGTGACTCTCTCTCCTGGTGACTCTGCCTACCTGTTGACTCTGTCTCCATCTAGTCTCTACCTGGTGACTCTGTCCACCTGGTGACTCTCTCTACCTGGTGGCTCTGCCTGGTGACTCTATCCCACCTCGCTCTGTCACCTGGCGACTCTCTCTGCCTGGTGATTCTGTCTCTACCTGGTGACTCTTGTCCTGGTGACTCTGTCCACTGGTGACTCTGTCTGCCTGGTGACTCTCTCTCTACCTGGGACTCTGCCCACCTGGTGACTCTGTCTGCCTGGTGACTCTGTCTACCTGGTGACTTCTCTACCTGGTGACTCTGTCTGGTGACTCTGTCCCCTGGTGACTCTCTCCCACCTGGTGACTCTACCTGCCTGGTGACTCTCTCTGCATGGTGACTCTGTCCCCTCGTGACTCTGTCACCTGGTGGCCCCTGTCTACCTGGTGACTCTGTCTGCCAGTGACTCTCTCTCTACCTGGTGATTCTGTCAGCCTGGTGACTCTCTCTACCTGGTGACTCTGTCCACCTGGTGACTCTGTCACCTGGGCTGTCTACCTGGTGACTTGTCACCTGGTGACTCTGTCCACCTGGTACTCTCTCTACCTGGTGGCTCTACCTGGTGACTCTATCACCTCGTGACTCTGTCCTGGTGACTCTCTCTCTACCTGGTCACTCTCTACCTACCTGGTAGTTCTGTCTCTACCTGGTGACTCTGTCACCTGGTGACTCTGTCCACCCTGAGTGGCTCTCTGCCTGGTGACTCTCTCTCTGCCTGGTGACTCTGCCCACCTGGTGACTCTGTCTACCTGGTGACTCTGTCTACCTGGTGACTCTCTCTACCTGTGACTCTGTCCACCTGGTGACTCTCTCCACCTGGTGACTCTCTCTCCCTGGTGACTCTACCTACCTGGTGACTCTCTCTCTGTGGTGACTCTATCCACCTCGGCTCTGTCCAGGTAGCCCTGTCTACCTGGTGACTCTGTCTACTTGGTACTCTCTCTACCTGGTGACTCTGTCAACCTGGTGACTCTCTCTCCTGGTGACTCTGTCCTGGTGACTCTGTCACCTGGTGACTCTGTCTGCCTGGTGACTGTCCACCTGGTGACTCTGTCCCTGGTGACTCTGTCCACCTGGTATTTGTGTCTCGAGCTCTGTCTACCTGGTGACTGTCTCCTGGTGACTCTGTCTCTCTCTCCTGGTGATCTGTCACCTGGTGACTCTGTCTCTTTGCCTGTGGCTCTACCCTTAACTCTGTCTACCTGGTGACTCTCTGCCTGGTGATTATGTCTACCTGGTGACTCTGTCACCTGGTGACTCTGTCCCACCTGGTATTCTGTCACCTGGTGACTCTGTCCTGGTGACTCTGTCCACCTGGTGGCTCGACCTGTTGACTCTGTCCCTGAGTCACTCTGTCACCTGGTGACTCTGTACTTGAGCTCTGTCTCTACCTGTGACTCTATCCACCTGAGCCCTCTACCGTGACTCTGTCTACCTGGTGACTCTGTCTACCTGGTGACTGTCTCTCTACCTGGTGACTCTGTCTCTCTCTACCTGGTGACTCTGTCCACCTAGTGACTCTGTCTCTTTGCCTATTGACTCTACCTTGTAACTCTGTCTACCTGGTGACTCTCTCTGCCTGGTGATTATGTCTACCTGGTGACTCTGTCACCTGGTGACTCTGTCCTGGTGACTCTGTCCACCTGGTGACTCTGTCCCTGGTGACTCTGTCACCTGGTGACTCGGCCTGTTGACTCTGTCTGGTACTCTGTCCACCTGGTGACTCTGTCCACTTGACTCTGTCCTGCTGACTCTATCCACCTAGTGACTCCTCTACAGTGTCTGTCTGAGCTCTGTCTACCTGTGACTGTCTCTCTACCTGGTGACTCTGTCTCTCTCTACCTGGTGACTCTGTCCACCTGTGACTCTGTCTCTTTGCCTATTGACTCTACCTGCTAACTCTGTCTACTGGTGACTCTCTCTGCCTGGTGATTGTTCTACCTGGTGACTCTGTCACCTGTGACTCTGTCCACCTGGTGTCTGTCCCTTGGTGCTCTGTCTACCTGGTGACTCTATCCACCTAGTGACTCCCTCTGCCTGATGGCTCTGTTCCACCTGGTGACTCTGTCTACCTGGTGACTGTCTCTCTACCTGGTGCTCTGTCCTGGCCTCTCTACCTGGTGACTCTGTCACCTGGTAGCACTCTCTACCTGGTGACTCTGTCCACCTGGTGACACTCTCTACCTGGTTGCTCTGTCACTGGTAGCTCTCTACCTGGGGCTCTGTCCACCTGGTAACACTCTCTACCTGGTGACTCTGTCCACCTGGTAACACTCTCTACCTGGTGACTCTGTCCTGGTAACACTCTACCTGGTGACTCTGTCACCTGGTAACACTCTCTACCTGGTGACTCTGTCACCTGGTAGCCTCTCTACCTGGTTGTCTGTCCACCTGGTAACACTCTCTGGTGACTCTGTCCACCTGGTAACACTCTCTACCTGGTGACTCTGTCCTGCTCTACCTGGTGACTCTGTCACCTGGTAACACTCTCTACCTGGTTTACTCTGTCACCTGGTGACTCGACCAGAGTGTCTCTAATCCCACCTGGGCCCAACACTCTCTACCTGGTGACTCTGTCTACCTGGTGACTCTGTCTGCCTGGTGACTCTGTCTGCCTGGTGACTGTCTCTCTACCTGGTGACTCTGTCCACCTGGTGGGCACTCTCTACCTAGTGACTCTGCCTGGGTGTCTCTATCTCTCTACCTGGTGACTCTGTCTACCTGGTGACTCTGTCTCTCTACCTGGTGACTCTGTCCACCTGGTGACTCTGTGTCTCTACCTGGAGACTCTGTCCACCTGGTGACTCTGTCTCTTAGTGACTCTGCCTGGTGACTCTGTCACCTGGTGACTCTGTCTCTACCTGGTGACTCTGTCACCTGGTGACTCTGTCTCTCTTAGTGACTCTACCTGGTGACTCTGACGCACCTGGTGTCTCTGTCTTCTCTCTACCTGATGACTCTGTCCACCTGGTGACTCTGTCTCTCTTAGTGACTCTACCTGGTGACTCTGTACACCTGGTGTCTCTGTCTCTCTACCTGATGACTCTGTCCACCTGGTGACTCTGTCTCTCTACCTAGTGACTCTACCTGGTGACTCTGTACACCTGGTGTCTCTGTCTCTCTACCTGATGACTCTGTCCACCTGGTGACTCTCTCTACGTGGTGACTCTATCCACCTGGTGACTCTGTCTCTCTACCTAGTTACTCTGTCTACCTGGTGACTCTGTCCACCTGGTGACTCTCTCTCTCTCTACCTAGTGACTCTATTTGGTGACTCTGTCTATCTAGTGACTCTCTCTCTCTACCTGTTGACTCCCTCTCACAGGTGACCCAGATGAGAGGCGGGTCACTGACACCTGAGGCACCAACACACAGCCTTGTGGCACACCGCTAGTCACGGTGTGTGTGTGTGTGTGATGAAGTTATTTTTGTTTTGGTGATATCTTGACATAACCTAACCTGACCTGACCTGACCTGACCTAATCTAACCTAACCTGACCTGACCTAACCTAACCTAACTTGTACATGGTGTTTCAGGGAGAGATGAGTGTTGCGTCAGAACAAGTGAAGTAAACTAGGTAGGTATTACTGACAGTGTACACCAGTCTTGAGATCTGATGTCTGGCTGGACACACACACACACACACACACACACACACACACACACACACACACACACACACACACACACACACACACACACGTTAATGTTTGTAACACTTTATTGCCTCGACTGAACCCTCACAGTATGACTTGATAATATTGTTCTGTTTTATATCTATTTTATTTTATTTATTTATTTACTATTTTTGTAGCTTTTATTTTCATTACTTCGATTACTATTATTATTATTTTATATAAACCCCATAATGTGTTGTTTTAAGTGTGAGTTAAACCTGAAGTGATCAAACATAAACCCTGCCAGCCAACCGTTACCATGACAGGGTAAATAAAGAGTCGGTGAAGTGTTACAGTAAATGAATAACAGTCACACCTGGAGGCCGTCTCGTGTGTGTGTGTGTTTACCTTATTTAACCTAATGGCCACCCACTAAAGGCCATGCCCAGGAAGAAGGAAACCAGTAGCCTGTGTAGGATCTCCATTGTATGTATGAGTGTGTGTGTGTGTGTGTGTGTGTGTGTGTGTGTGTGTGTGTGTGTGTGTGTGTGTGTGTGTACGACATGAAGATATTTGGGAAGGCAAGTGGGACGACGATCACAACAATGCAGGAAGACCTTCATGAGGCAGTTCAGGTGGTCCCGAGACCAGTAATGCTGCTTAACATTATGATATGCAAGACCCTTCCCGGATACTGTTGATAAGGAGAGCAGACTTGGTCTTGAGAGATCATTGACTGGAGGCAGCGCAGCAGTGCAGAGGCAGCAGGTGGGGGCAGCAGTGAGGGAAAGCAAATGAGGTGGGACTTATAAAGTGTACCTTTGAATACTGAGATAGGAAAAGTCTCCTTCAACTGTACAACCTAACCCAGTCTGTATTACTGTATACAGGCGTGGAAACCTTACCTCCAGCAACACCAACATCCCTAGAAAAGGTGCAACACTAAGATGATTCCTAAACTATGTCATCACCAAGCAGACTGAAGGAGCCTTAGGACTAACAACCCTTCAGACAAGGCACTACAGAACAGATCTCACTGAAACATTCAAAATACTGAAAGTGATGAAAAACGTGAACCTGGGACACATCTTTGTGATGTTAAGCACCACCAACACGAGGGGACATAACTACAAGCTCGCCACGTTATCATGGTGAACGAACACACAGAGGCTGGTAGACCTATGGAACGGTCCACAGGCCATTGGCCTCCTTCCCTCGGCACGGCCACATCTAGTGGGTGGTCATTAGGTAAATAAGGTAAATATATATATATGTGTGTGTGTGTGTGTGTGTGTGTGTGTGTGTGTGTGTGTGTGTGTGTGTGTGTGTGTGTGTGTGTGTGTATTTACATGTATATGTGTATTTGCATGCGTGAGTCTGTGTGTGTGTATGTGTATTTATATGTATAAGTGCATTTGAATGTGTGTGTTTCACGGTAACTGGGTGCCTCGTGGGCCCAGGCTAGATCAGCAGGGAATCTCGGAGTATCAGTGGGCCCCAAAGGGAAGGCGCATAGGTCCCCCGGCATGTGGACACGTCCTGGCGTCTAACAACCACCGCGCCACTGCCTTGCGGCTTAACCTTGGCAGGTATAAGGCTACAGAAGTAAACCCCGAACGAAAAATCTGCGGTGGAGCCCCATATCAGGCAGACCTGATAACAGAGCTCCAACAAGACCCCAACGGCGGTATAAGCGGAAGAGGTGACCACCATGGAAACCCAATGACTACACCGGCCGACGAAGGCAATGCCTGATGGACAGGCTACTAAGGCGAAACCCAACAAACTGGGCTATCGGCAGTCCATTGCGACTCTACCTCTCCCCAGTCATTGCAACACTTGCACCACTGGATCAGGAAAAGGGAGAGCCAAGATGTGTGGTTGAAGCCTGAACTCCTGCCTCACCACATAAATCAACTCACGTAAAGCCATCATCCAGCTCATCATACCTCTCATCATCATCAAAACCCCGATACCCCCAAAAGTCCTATAACGACAGACGAGTGGCGACGGGGACAGGCAGAGATGACTGCCTGGAGTCACTAGTCACAACTCTGCACATGGGAGGCACAGATAAGATGGTCGTTTATGCACTGGGATCTAGGCAACAGTGCAATCCGGTCCTGTCTGTGCGACTGAGCAGCCTTTTTGGGGAGCCACTCAGCTCACCCCACATGGGGAGGGGGCTAAAAAGGTGCCCTAAACACAGCCTGCCTAAAAACCCAACCTGACTGGGCAACAGCACCCAGTAAGGTCATCCTTATGCGGTCGAAAACACAACAAAAATCACAGATCCAAAGAAAAACAAACTATACAACCTCTTATTGTTGCTGCATGGAATGTCAGGACCCCTCCGGATACTGGCACAAATGCGCATCCTGAAAGAAGAACTGCCCTTGTGGCAAAAGACTTCACTAGCTATAACATTGACATAGCAGCCATCAGTGAGTCCCGGCTCCCAGATGAGGGCCAACTCACACACGGCTACACCTTCTTCTGGAAGGGTAAGCCTGCTGCGGAGAGAAACGGCATTTATGGGGTTGGCTTTGCCATCCGCCAACGCATCCTACACAGGCGAACTGAAATGCATTTTGGGATTAACGAGCGACTCATGACGCTTTGAGTCCCACTGAATCAGTCACGTCATGCCTTCTTCATCAGTGCATAAGCCCCAACACTGGATGCAGAGGATGACATCAAGGAGGCCTTTTACACCGACCTTGACAGAGTGCTAACCTCTATCCCCAGAGAATACAAGGTTGTGCTCCTTGGCGACTTCAATGCCAAAGTTAGTAGAGATGCTAACATTTAGCAGGGAACCAGAGGGAGAAATGGACTAGGCAAGTATAATCCCAACGGCCTATTCCTCCTCAGCAAGTGTGCTACACACAACCTCACTATCACCAATACCATGTTTAGGCAGGCCGACAAGTTCAAGGGTTCGTGGCAACACCCACGATCCAAACACTGGCATCTCATTGACTACATCACTGTCAGAAAAAGAGATCGCCGAGATGTCCTCATCACCCGTGCCATGTGTGGCTCAGATCACTGTGACACTGATCATCGACTTGTCAGATCCAAGCTCTCACTTCACATCGCCTCAAAACGGCGAAGGCAGCAAGCCTCCAGAAGCGTCTGGAGGATCCAGTGGTAGCACATGCTTTCAGAAAGAAGCTCGAACATGGGCTTATAAACAACCCAACAGCAAACAACGTGAATTCCAGTGCCGAATGGGATACTCTTAATAATGTTATGACAAAAACCTTGTAGAGGCCCTCGGCCAGATCAAAAGAATACACCAGGATTGGTTTGATGAAAATGACCCGGCAATCAAAGTACTCATCAATGATAAACGTGCTGCTTTAACTGACTGACAGAACAACCCTCAGTCTCGGACCAAAGCTGATACCTTCCGCGAGAAAAAAGCGGCAGCCCAGCGGGAACTTCGCAAACTAAAGAACGACTGACTTAGAAATAAAGCACGTGAAGCACAGATCAGCACACAAGATGCTCGAATTTTTAATTTCCAAAAAACATTTTATGGGCCAGTCACTCGTGGTGCAGCCCCCCTCCGCTCATCCGATGGTAACCTCATAATTAAAGACGATGAAGGCCTCCTTCAGCACTGGAAAGAGCACTACCATTCATTGCTGAACCGAAACACAGATGTGGATGTCCTGACTATCCAGCAGGTCACTCAGCATCCAGAGCTGACCCACCTCAGCTATTCTCCATCCCTGGATGGGGTAGCTACTGCCATCAAACAGATGAAGCTCCAGGGCCTGATGGAATCCCAGCCGAGGTGTATAAAGCAGGAGGACCTCTGCTTATCAGCCATCTTCACTCTCTCCTAGAGAATATATGGGAAAAGGAGGAAATCCCCCCCAAGCTCTTAAAGATGCCTCCATTGTCAATATTTATAAGAACAAGGGAGACCGGTCAGACTGTGGCAACTATCGTGGGATCTTGCTGCTTTCCGTAGCTGGCAAGATTATCGCCAGAGTCCTCCTAAACAGACTTCTTCCTGAGGTAACAACGCAGGGGGACCCTGTTGCAATGGCAAAGTATGCAATAGGCCTATCCGTGCTCCAACACACAATAAAATTTGAAACAACTGAGGTCAAGCAAGTGGCGTACGCTGATAACCTTACAGGAGCAGGAAAAGTGGAGGACATCAAAAAGTGGTGGGACCTGGTAACATCACGAGGCCCACAAATAGGGTACCACCCAAACGCTAGCAAGTCCTTCCTCATTGTGAAGCCAGAACATTATGAACGGGCAATGGAAGTGTTCGGTGGAGGTGAGGTCAAAATAACAAAGGATGGCCAAAGACACCTAGGCGCAGTAATCGGCACAACGGACTTCAAGACAGAGTATGTAACGGGAAAGGTGAATGAGTGGGTTAGGGAAATCCAAGCTCTGTCTGAGATTGCTAACACAGAGCCACATGCAGCTTTTGCGGCATTCACCCATGGAGTCAAGCATCGTTGGAACTACCTGATGCGTACTATCCCTGATATCGGACCCCTCCTCCACCCTCTGGAAGAAGCTATCAGCTTCAATTTCATTACCAAATTAGTGAAACACCCTCACTTAACTCCAGCAGAAAGATCACTCCTTGCAGTACCACCGAGAGTGGGAGGAATGGGATTGACCAATCCAGAGGAGATTGCTGCCACCGAACATCAAAACTCGGTTAAGCTCACAGCAGCCCTCACGGACCACATAATAGCTCAGAATGCAACAGGGGAGGTGGATACCAGTGAAGTAAACAAGATTCGAAGGTCCATTACAACAGAACGACAGCACGGCCAAAGTGATATGTTGCAGCAACTGTTGATGCAAGTACCAGAGAATTAAAAAAAAAGTAGCTATAGCACAATAGGTGGGCGCCTCGAACTGGTTAACTACGTTACCGATAAGGGCTGTCATGGGTTGCGTTGGGCCTACCCGCACAACCCATCCCAAATGTTTGTTTAGGTAGAGATAAGGTACCCGGCCAGCCGATAGGGGGAGGCCAGTGAGACAGTGTTGTACTGATCATCATTTCACACCTCAAAAACCACATTTTAGTCAGTGGGCCTTAGACCTTGGGTGAGAGTAGACCTCCTGCTCCGCGGACCTAGAATAGGGGCCATACAGTGCTACGAGTCTGTGTGTACAAATCCCCGAGATTGTTGTTAAGTCCAGCGACAAGTTAACACATCCATTAAAGGAAGTGATCAATGGTGAGGGCCTGTTTGCTACAAGAGCACTCCAGGCCGGCCTAATAGATCTAAACGATTAATTCTCCAGGTTGACAAACTCTCCCTTATAACTTACGGTACTGTGGCGCAAATGTGAGTGACTGACCTATCCATGCAAATTATAAGTCCAGTGTATGGAATTGTGCCAAATAAACGTAAGTGCAATTATCTGCCCGTATCTGTGATCCCTCTATTATTATTATTACCAAAGGTAATGACTGATTGGTTATGACAAATTATAACCAATAACTTAGATGGATGTTGGAAATTAATGGAATTCATTAAATCATCATTTATCAAGTACACAACGCATTGAATGCCGGAAGCAGAGTGAAATTCTACGAAGTGATACACCATAATCTCCTTAGTGAGTAATCAGTGTGAAGGTATCTGAGTTCTACGGTAAGAAAACCGCTTTCTTGCATTTAAAACTAACAAGGGCGAATAGTTTCAGTCTCAATAAACAAGAATTTACAGATGCCAATGCTCTAAGGTACGGTTCGCCAGTAGAAGGTTTGCCCTCTCAATGCGTGTGTGGCTCTTCCCTTGATGTCGATCACGCCATTGTGTGCAAGAAAGGGGACAACTACCATAGACGACGTATGGCATATACATTAGCAGCTTCCATACGTCGCCAGGCACATTAATTAAGCGTGGTACAACATTGCCACACGCTATTAAATAGGCTGAATAAATATAAAATGCACACATAATATACATATAATACATAATCCAGCATACATAATATACATACACCTCCTCCCTATACGCTCATAGCAAAGTCTTGGAGCGGACCTTTTCTGGATCCGTTCTGAGCGTCAGAGGACCCCCATATCACTGGGAAGGGTATGGACTCAACACTGGTGGCGCCAGCAGAAGGCAGTGTTTGGCTGGCGGAGAAAAACGGTGTCTAACACCACACACGACCACTGGGTACCGGGGCACCTGGTAGTCCCGTGACCCGCCGAGACCCATGACTACGCCTACTTTTGTCCCAACGTAGTATGTCGGGTCCTGAACACGGACTTGGGTGCCGGCGACTCAACCTGGGAGGAACGGGCGGTCATAGAAGCGGCGACGACGTCCTGAACACGTTCGGCGGCTCGGCGATCACAATCCTCTGTCTTGGCCTGCCACTCCTTGGAGAAGGATTGAGGGTGAGCAGGGACACAAGAACGAAGGGCGTCCATACAAAACCTGGGCAGGGGAGCGTCCGGTGTAGTTAGGTGTGTTGCGGAGTTCAAGGAGACCCCGGTCGAAGGCCTCGCAGTCAATATTCCCAGAAGGGGCCACCTTAAGGATGAGGTGCTTCAAGGATTTGACAGCAGCCTCAGCGTGGCCGTTGGACTGCGGGTAATGGGGCGATGACAACACATGCCGGACTCCCCATCGGTCGAGGAACGCAGCAAAGTCCCGGCTTGTGAACTGAGGCCCTCCGTCGGTTCGCAGGCGTACAGGAACGCCCACGTCACGGAAGTAGTGGCGGAACTTGCTGATGGTGGCGGCAGACGTCGTGTCATTACCGCCCTTGATGACAACCGGCCAACCAGAGAGACGGTCGACGATAACCAGGAAGGACTTTCCTGACACACAGAAAAAGTCGGCCGACACAGACTCAAAGGGGCGGGTGGGGTTGTCGTCACTCATGAAGGGTACCTGCTGCTGGCTGGGTTGTAATACGGGGCGGGGCTTACACACCTGGACAGCATTGGAGATGTCGGGGTCGATGCCAGGCCGGAACACAGTCTGTCGTGCACGTCGTTTGGTGGCCTCAGCTCCACGGTGACTGTCGTGAAGGCGAGCCAAGGCGTGGGGACGTGATGCAGCAGGGACAACTACCGAAGGAGAGGTGTCACTGGCCAGAGGTAGGGGTAGGGCGGCAGCAGGGTAGTTGCTGCTCCCTTCATGCACCCTGTTGGCGTAATTTACCTCGAGAATCGGTGTTGGGAAGTCCTGGGAGATGATGGCCAACTCTTGACAATGTCTGTAGGACAGCAAGGGAGTCGGGCCACCATTATGCACGTCAATCCAGGCCTGACACGACCTGTTGCCAAAGGTGACATGTGCATAGAGTGAACCCAGGGCTGGGGCCATCTGTGAACCATCTGCCATAAAGCGGAGGTCCTCGGGAGGCGGTCCTAGATCGCCTGGAGAGAGCCCCAAGCATCGCAAATGCTGGGGACCGATGACTGTAGCATCAGCGCCGGTGTCGGGCAACATCTGAAGACGGGATGACACACCGCCGTAGGTCACGATGACGCTGATGTACTGGGGGACTTTGGTCCTGGGATGCGAGGAGTACACCCTCCTAAAATGGGTCGGGCTTTGTCCAGGGTCGTCGTGCCTCTGATTTGGCGACCGTGGGCGGCCCTCACTGGTAGAAGGGCGCCGAAGCTTCCGCCGACGCTGTCCCTTGGGTTCGTGGGTAGGGCAACACTTGTCATAGTGGCCCAGACGACCGCACACATTGTACTGTACGTACTTAGCTGGGCACCGCACTGTGAGCGACCAGTGGCCCATACGGTCACAACTGTTGCAGGTAGACTGAGCAGCTGGACACACCTGTGTTCCGTGCTGCTTACCACAGTTGTTACAAAATGAACCGGGCGTGGACGTGGTGGGCGAAGGCGTAGGAGCAGACTTCTTGTCCTTCTTGTACCGGGACACAGCGCGTACAGCTGTAGGGGGAGCTCGGATGGCAGAGGTGGCACACCTGGCAGCCTCATAGGAGCGACATATCGTCAACACATCCTGAAGAGAAGAGGAAGAGTCGAGGGAGGTGAGGCGTTGGACAAGTTCCTCGTCCTTAACACCCATCAGGATCACCTGCTTCAACTGGGTCTCCTCGCACTGCTGGTGGTGGCCTAAACATATATCTACCTCTTCCGAGGCTCTCTTAAGACGTACATAAAAGCGTCAAAAGACTCACCCTCCATCTGTCTGCAGCTAAACAATTCCCTCCTGCGCAGAGCTTCATTCTGCTGTCCTTTGATGTGCCGTTGTAGAACGTCCAGTACCTCCTCTACAGACAGCGAAGAGGTTGGGGGTACCTGCAACGTATGTTCTAAGACACGCTGAACTTCCAAGGACAGGCACATACGCAGCTGGATGAGTTGTTTAGGCTGTGACAAACTCTGGAGATCCACCATTGTAGCATAATCAGCCCACCGCCGCCGCCATTCGCGAAAAGTCTGGAAATTTACATCAGGCTCCAAGATGGGCGGCGTTTGAGCTGCTGCTTTAGGTGGGGCTGGGGGGCGTGAAGGAAGCATGGATGAGGTATCTGAACCATTCAGTACCGAGGCAGTGTTAGAGCCAGGGGCTTGGTTAACAGTGAGGCGAGATATCAAGGCTTCAAACCGTGCACTGTCTTCCATTCTCCGTTGGTGGTCTTGTTCTGCCTCTGCTTGCCTTCTGTGCTCATCCGCCAAACGTCTGTGAGCTTCATCCTCGCGTCTCTCATCTCTCATAAACTTCATTAAGGCAATTATCTCTGGAGATAACGCTGAATGTTGAGGTGAAGGGTTGCGCGATGTTGTGGGAGCTGGGCCGGCCTGGTCATCCATCTCTGGGGGACTATCATCCGCTTGACTCATCCAGGCGCTGGGTCCACGGCTACGTAAGGCATGAGACATAACTACTTTATCTGTGTACTGTGTCTTAAATCAGTGTTGACCGGTCAGCCCGTCGTATCAACAAGATTTCAGACAAAAAAATTTAATTAAATACACAGATAAGTAGGTTATATATATAAAATATATATAAGAAGCCGCGCGGTCAGCAAGTGTTAGTACATGTATGTGTGTGTGTCCCAGGCAGGCAGAGCGTCTCGCCCCAGCTGTGAGGGGGGGGTGGAGGCGGCGCTGTGAGGGAGGGGGGTGGAGATAGGAGTAGCTCAGTCGCTCTCTGTAAACGGTCAGAGGAGGGTGCGCTGAGCTCTACACCCCACAAATGCCCAGAACATGCCGTATACCTTGGAAATCCGTTCGAACAAGGTCACACATGAATGGCACGAAACACACAATGCACTAAACACTTCACAGAAAATCACTGTCACTGACACTGCTCAAAGTTGCGAAATTCTTTGAGGGATGACGCGGGGTTGACCCAAGGCGGGGATCCATCAGCCGGCTTTCCACAAACTTGCACTAATCACTCGTAATAATCCAGTAAAACTACGCACTGCGCCATGTTAGATGTTCTGGGTAATAAGTTCTATATACAGGAGAGAACACAAACACCTGTATAGTTTTGTAGGTTCGGTTTACTGGATAAGAGTATGTACACAGAGGTGGATAGCACTGCTCCCTAGCTAAGGTCCTGGTCAACTACCATAGACGACGTATGGCAAGTGATACATTAGCAGCTTCCATACGTCGCCAGGCACATTAATTAAGCGTGTGGGATATGGTAATAACATTGCCACACGTTGCTAAAGGCTAGGCTGAATAAATATAAATGGAGCACATACATAATATACATACATAATAATCCAGCATACATAATATACATACAGTTTCAGTCTCAATAAACAAGAATTTACAGATGCCAATGCTCTAAGGTACGGTAGGCCAGTAGAAGGTTTGCCCTCTCAATGCGTGTGTGGCTCTTCCTATGATGTCGATCACGCCATTGTGTGCAAGAAAGGGGACTTCATATGCATGAGGCATGACGAAGTAAGGGATCTCACAGCAAATATGTTGAAGGAAATCTGCCGTGATGTCAGAGTAGAACTCCTCCAGTGTTCACAACCTCTGGTGGGATGGGCCCAAGTGCAAGATGTTTCTACGCCAGACTCGCGGAGTTGATCTCCGAACAGAAGCACCAGCCCAGAAGTTATGTTACAGCCTGGATGAGATGTCGACTGTCCTTCTCTCTCCTTCGGTCGGCTTTGCTCTGCCTCAGAGGAACGAGAGCATCGGCCCCAAAGGCGACAACAGTTGCAGATATTGACTATGAGGCAACAGTCACTGAATGCCGCATAGATCTGCGGCTCAACTAACTCAACACAGCTAGGATAGCTACTTATGAATTAGGATATTTAATATTAAGGTAATAAAATGGTGGCGAAGGTATGGCTATTGGGGGAGGCTGGAGGCCATTAAACAAAAAAAAGTAGTAGTAGTAGTAGTAGTAGTGTCCTGTTGTGACAATCATCCCTCATCACACTAACACAGACCTGTACCACCACTGTACCACTGGCTACAGTCTGGTGTACAGTAATAACTCAATACCCACAATGCCTCAGTCAACAAAAGAAAGCTATGAATCGTCTTTTAACACGCAAGTTTTCACCTGAATTACCGAGATGTTTGTGTTCTTATCGACCAATGAAAATTACCATAACTATTCGCCCTCCAAAACTACACACACACACACACACACACACACACACACACACACTTAACGAGAGTACAGTACATAGGTAATAGTTTCCTCTGAACTGAAGACATGGGAACACACAGTATGTAACGCACTGCTCTCCTAAACTACGACACAGATTAATATTGCCAGTGCCTAACATTCACTTCTCCTCCTAACTACAGCAGACGTACTGATTCTATCATAATGAAATACATCATTATAACGCAAATTTTGAGTAAAACTGTACCATCCCTATATAACAACAACAGAGCCTTCTCACGTCCTAAGTTCGGCGGCAGTATTAAACTTGGGAAGGCTCGAGAACCCGGATGTAAAACTTCATAACAAGACACCCTGAGGCGGCCATTGGTAATAAGAGAAAACGTGGCGGGGCAAACTAAAGTAATGATTGGGTATACTGCTCTCACTATTAACCTACCAACACTGACAGCATCCTGTGTTACAACCTACCAACACTGTCAGCATCCTGTGTTACAACCTGCTAGCAGTGTCAGCATCATGTGTTACAACCTATCAACACTGTCAGCATCCTGTGTTACAACCTGCTAGCACTGTCAGCATCCTGTGTTACAACCTGCTAGCACTGTCAGCATCCTGTGTTACAACCTCCCAACACTGTCAGCATCCTGTGTTACAACCTGCTAGCACTGTCAGCATCCTGTGTTACAACCTACCAACACTGTCAGCATCCTGTGTTACAACCTGCTAGCAGTGTCAGCATCATGTGTTACAACCTACCAACACTGTCAGCATCCTGTGTTACAACCTACCAACACTGTCAGCATCCTGTGTTACAACCTACCAACACTGTCAGCATCATGTGTTACAACCTACCAACACTGTCAGCATCCTGTGTTACAACCTACCAACACTGTCAGCATCCTGTGTTACAACCTACCAACACTGTCAGCATCCTGTGTTATGTTAGGTTAGATTAGGTCAAACTACCGGGTTCGAGAAAGTGCAATGAACTGACTTGTGATTTGGCCAATGAGTTGCAAGTTAGGCATAATTATTACATGAAGGAAGTGAAAATACAGCTCTGTGATTGGCCAGTGAGTTGAAAGTTAGGTCATAACATTCTTTGACAGGAGGCTGTGACTGTCCTCTTGATTGGTAAACATGTTGAACACATCCTTGGAGACCCTGGCTGTGATTGGCTACTGATAACTGACTCCACCCACAAGGAACCCGAAACTAAAAGGGGAGGGGGTCAAGGAGGAGGAGGGGGGGGCGAGTCAAGGAGGGTGAGAGTCAGTTATAGTCAGTCGAGTCCTTGTTGAGAGTCAGACGTAGGACCAAGGTACAGTACAGTTACCCCAAAAAGTCCGCGTCCTCGGCATCAGAATGAACCGCTGGTGTGAACCCTGTGAGTCCTCGGGTTCAGTTTGGATTATAAACAACACGGCGCCTAGTTTAGCTGCTGAGTGTCCTAACAGGTGGAGCTGATCACGCCTGGCGACTCTATACACGAATAACTAATGTGAGAGAGCAAGCTTAAGGTGTAATAATAAAAGAAAAGTATTGTAATAAAACTAACACTGTAGACAAATATTTGGTTACTATACTCCCTTATCGTGTATGTATAGAGAAACGTTATCACATTATGTCGGGTCATTGTTTGGTGTTACATAATGACTGTAGCTTTGTTTTATACACGTCAGACCTGTCATTAATGTTAGGTTGTAAGGTATCATCATTTTATCGCATTTTACGTCATCAATATTTCGTGAGCAAAACCTGATGACTGTCGTAACTATGAGTTGGTAACTTGGGAACTAACAACTATGAAAGGTTAACCTAACAATGATCAGGTTAATATTGTATACCTTGAGTCTTCCACATGTTGAGGTGTTATGAGGTGACGTTAAGCTACAACAGTGTACACAGCCTCACCATTTTCGGCCTCGAGGGTGTGCTGACACTAGACTCAATAGTTATACTAGACTTTGTTGTTTTACACACACAGTCTGCTCCTTCGCCTTACTAACCAACGTTTGGGAAATCTTACCTGGATCATGAAGTGAGCAATTACTGTGGTTGAAAAGGTAAACAAAATTCACGTAGGTAAAACTCACTCATTTCACATTTACAAGAAACTAAAGATTCGGAAAACGTCGACCACCGAAACTATTAACAAAAATAGGGTTCACTGGTGTATTTCGTGGTGTTTCAGACGACTCGGACCTTCATTTCCGTCGCAAATCAGCAGTTATTGGTTGTACAGAGTGGGCAGGGCTTTGAAGAAGAGGGAAATTGTGGGGAAAAAAATACGGAAAAACTGACGAAACCAAACCTAACGAAACCTGCTAACATGAGAAACCAGATGGACCTGAACATGACCTCCTAGCCCTGGGGGGCACTGACCCCCACCTTGTTGTGTAAAAAACTTACCCTAATTAACAGAAGCTAGAGGATAAAGTGCTGTTACTTGTAAGAGGAAGTGGTGGAGTATAGTCTGGTGGTCGTTGTATTTGTCTTGGAACATGTACAGGGAGAAACATTGTTGGTAATGTACCTTCTTATTGCCGGCACCAAGCACTCATCTCTTGATATCTTTCCACAATTGTTCTATATTTTGCTTATGATCGCCTGCAGCACTTCACAGAGGTTGGCAGAACACCACGAGCCTTAACAGTATCAATGGTGGCGGCTTCGTTTTCAAATACACGAGACAGAACACCAGTGCAGAGAGACGCCACTAGCCATTTAGCAGAGTCTACCTAAAATTCGAAACTGAGCATGCGCAAGAGTACCACGGAACACCGAGAACAATGATGATTGTTTACAGCCGCTACGCTTAACACTGAAACTTGGCTGATTGGTGCGTGAATCAGGTGGAAACAGCGTGTCCCGCCAATATGTAAGTTCTTGAGGAAAATTTAACTCCTAAATACTCGAAAAATATAAATTTGCGACGGAATCTCCACACTCCATAACTCTACTGGTGTATTTATTATCGCGCCATCATCCAGTCCTCAGTTTTGGCCGCCCGGTGCACCTCTCACTGGTCACTACACCGAGGTTGATAGTATTACCGGGTCGCTATAGTTTGGGTAACAGCTCATTCACTAGTTTGGGACGAGCTGTGTACAGACTGTCACACTAAAAATGTGTAAATTCATATTAAAACAAATGATCCAATCTTTTAGTAAACACTGAGCGTGAAACAGTTCTATTCATTCTCAGCCGCCGGGAGAGATTTAGCTGGTGGTGGACGATAAGATGTCACTTGGGTCGCCTCTACTTTAACTTTATATTACAATATTAGTTCGTTGTGTCTCGTACATAAGGAGCTTTTATTGCGCCTCTCAATTAAATGATAAACGCCTTTGTATTTGTTACATTATATATCTTTTATGTAATACAGATTCACGTATAAACATGCTATTGAGATGCAGGTAAAATATATTAAATTTTCTGTTGTCATAATAATCAAAAGGCACACTGTTTATATGTGTTAAAAATGACATTCTTCCATGAGAACTTTAATAACATGCCATCTTCGCCCAGAGAGAGAGAGAAGCGAATCATTTCTTTGTTCATGTGTTTTTACTACTTTTACATTAAGAACAGAATGTTAAAGGAAATGTGTATAACATTCTGAGGTAAGGGACATTATAATACTCACAGGTGTGTGTAGGTCAGGATCCCAACACTGGTGGCGCTGTATTGCTTCATTTAGTTTCGACACTGACTCGTTCTAAAGGAGACGTTGACCTTTTGTGGTGACTGAACCCCCGCCCCTCTCTTTCCCATAACCCTCATCTCTCTCCCCCAATAACCACCCCCATCCCCCTCTCCTCTCCTCCCCAACAACCCCCCCACCCCCCCCCATAAACTTTCTAAGCGTGGGTTAAACAGCTCATACGTCCATAAATGTTAAGCCCCGGAAGTGGAGAGGAGGGGGTGGGGGAGGGGGGTAGATGATTAGGGGGAAGGAGGGGAGGGGGTGGGAGGAAGTTCAATGTTCCGATGACACAATGAACCTTTCCTTTAACCCCTCACTTCCCTCTCACACCACTCACTCTTCCCTCACCCACCCCTCACACTCTCTCTTCCCTCTCACACCACTCACTCTTCCCTCACCCACCCCTCACACTCTCTCTTCCCTCTCACACCCCCCTCTCTCTCTCTTCCCTCTCACACGCCCTCTCAGGTAAGTGTGTTGAACTATAAACATTGGTACAATGGTCATGGGTCATTATTGTAACTATAAACATCGGTGTACTGAGTGTGTTTACATGTTATCAGCTGTGTAGGTGAGACAGTGTGTTTACATGTTATCAGCTGTGTAGGTGAGACAGTGTGTTTACAAGTTATCAGCTGTGTAGGTGAGACAGTGTGTTTACATGTTATCAGCTGTGTAGGTGAGACAGTGTGTTTACATGTTATCAGCTGTGTAGGTGAGACAGTGTGTTTACATGTTATCAGCTGTGTAGGTGAGACAGTGTGTTTACATGTTATCAGCTGTGTAGGTGAGACAGTGTGTTTACATGTTATCAGTTGTGTAGGTGAGACAGTGTGTTTACATGTTATCAACTGTGTAGGTGAGACAGTGTGTTTACATGTTATCAGCTGTGTAGGTGAGACAGTGTGTTTACATGTTATCAGCTGTGTAGGTGAGACAGTGTGTTTACATGTTATCAGCTGTGTAGATAAGACAGTGTGTTATATGTTATCAACTGTGTAGGTGTGGCAGTGTGTTTACATGTGTGTGTAGGTGAGACAGTGTGTTTACATGTTATCAGCTGTGTAGGTGAGACAGTGTGTTTACATGTTATCAGCTGTGTAGGTGAGACAGTGTGTTTACAAGTTATCAACTGTGTAGGTGAGACAACAACTGTGTAGGTGAGACAGTGTGTTTACATGTTATCAACTGTGTAGGTGAGACAGTGTGTTTACATGTTATCAACTGTGTAGGTGAGGCAGTGTGTTTACATGTTATCAGCTGTGTAGGCAAGACATTGTGTTTACATGTTATCAGCTGTGTAGGTGAGACAGTGTGTTTACATGTTATCAGCTGTATAGGTGAGACAGTGTGTTTACATGTTATCAGCTGTGTAGGTGAGGCAGTGTGTTTACATGTTATCAGCTGTGTAAGTGAGACAGTGTGTTTACATGTTATCAGCTGTGTAGGTGAGTCAGTGTGTGTACATGTTATCAACTGTGTAGATAAGACAGTGTGTTATATGTTATCAACTGTGTAGGTGAGACAGGGTGTTTACATGTTATCAACTGTGTAGGTGAGACAGTGTGT
The DNA here is from genome assembly GCF_018991925.1 of Homarus americanus. Classification (NCBI taxonomy): domain Eukaryota; kingdom Metazoa; phylum Arthropoda; class Malacostraca; order Decapoda; family Nephropidae; genus Homarus; species Homarus americanus. The sequence goes on along the minus strand of NW_024741997.1, from coordinate 8,438 downwards.
TTACATGTTATCAACTGTGTAGGTGAGACAGGGTGTTTACATGTTATCAGCTGTGTAGGTGAGACAGTGTGTTTACATGTTATCAGCAGTGTAGGTGAGACAGTGTGTTTATCAACTGTGTAGATAAGACAGTGTGTTATATGTTATCAACTGTGTAGGTGAGACAGGGTGTTTACATGTTATCAGCTGTGTAAGTGCAGTGTGTTTATGTTATCAGCTGTGTAGGTGAGACAGTGTGTTTACATGTTATCAGCTGTGTAGGTGAGGCAGTGTGTTTACATGTTATCAGCTGTGTAAGTGAGACAGTGTGTTTACATGTTATCAGCAGTGTAGGTGAGACAGTGTGTTTACATGTTATCAGCTGTGTAGGTGAGACAGTGTGTTTGCATGTTATCAGCAGTGTAGGTGAGACAGTGTGTTTACATGTTATCAGCTGTGTAGGTGAGACAGTGTGTTTACATGTTATCAGCTGTGTAGGTGAGACAGTGTGTTTACATGTAATCAGTTGTGTAGGTGAGACAGTGTGTTTACATGTTATCAACTGTGTAGGTGAGACAGTGTGTTTACATGTTATCAACTGTGTAGGTGAGACAGTGTGTTTACATGTTTTCAACTGTGTAGGTGAGACAGTGTGTTTACATGTTATCAGCTGTGTAGATAAGACAGTGTGTTATATGTTATCAACTGTGTAGGTGTGGCAGTGTGTTTACATGTCAGCTGTGTAGGTGAGACAGTGTGTTTACATGTTATCAGCTGTGTAGGTGAGACAGTGTGTTTACATGTTATCAGCTGTGTAGGTGAGACAGTGTGTTTACAAGTTATCAACTGTGTAGGTGAGACAGTGTGTTTACATGTTATCAACTGTGTAGGTGAGACAGTGTGTTTACATGTTATCAACTGTGTAGGTGAGACAGTGTGTTTACATGTTATCAACTGTGTAGAGTGAGGCAGTGTGTTTACATTTTATCAACTGTGTGGGTGTGTTTAGATGTTATCAGCTGTGGAAAGTTGAGACAGTGTGTTTACATGTTATCAGCTGTGTAGGTGAGACAGTGTGTTTACATGTTATCAGCTGTGTAGGTGAGACAGTGTGTTTACATGTTATCAACTGTGTAGGTGAGACAGTGTGTTTACATGTTATCAACTGTGTAGGTGAGACAGTGTGTTTACATGTTATCAACTGTGTAGGTGAGACAGTGTGTTTACATGTTATCAACTGTGTAGGTGAGACAGTGTGTTTACATGTTACCAACTGTGTAGGAGAGACAGTGTGTTTACATGTTATCAACTGTGTAGGAGAGACATTGTGTGTATCAGCTGTGTAGGTGAGGCAGTGTGTTTACATGTTACCAACTGTGTAGGAGAGACAGTGTGTTTACATGTTATCAACTGTGGAGGAGCAGTGTGTGTATCAGCTGTGTGGGTGAGACAGTGTGTTTACATGTTATCAACTGTGTAGGAGAGACAGTGTGTGTATCAGCTGTGTAGGTGAGACAGTGTGTTTACATGTTATCAACTGTGTAGGAGAGACAGTGTGTGTATCAGCTGTGTAGGTGAGGCAGTGTGTTTACATGTTACCAACTGTGTAGGAGAGACAGTATGTTTACATGTTATGAACTGTGTAGGAGAGACAGTGTGTGTATCAACTGTGTAGGTGAGACAGTGTGTTTACATGTTATCAGCTGTGTAGGTGAGGCAGTGTGTTTACATGTTACCAACTGTGTAGGAGAGACAGTATGTTTACATGTTATCAACTGTGTAGGAGAGACAGTGTGTGTATCAGCTGTGTAGGTGAGGCAGTTTGTTTACATGTTACCAACTGTGTAGGAGACACAGTGTGTATATCAGCTGTGTAGTTGAGACAGTGTGGATACATGTTATCAACTGTGTAGGAGAGACAGTGTGTGTATCAGCTGTGTAGGTGAAACAGTGTGTGTATCAACTGAGTAGGAGAGGCAGTGTGTTTACATGTTATGAGCTGTGTAGGTGAGACAGTGTGTGTATCAACTGAGTAGGAGAGGCAGTGTGTTTACATGTTATCAACTGTGTAGGTGAAAAAGTGTGTGTATCAGCTGTGTATGTGAGACAGTGTGTTTACATGTTACCAACTGTATAGGTGAGACAGTGTGTTTACATGTTATCAACTGTGTAGGTGAAAAAGTGTGTTTACATGTTATCAGCTGTGTAGGTGAGACAGTGTGTTTACATGTTACCAACTGTATAGGTGAGACAGTGTGTTTACATGTTATCAGCTGTGTATGTGAGACAGTGTGTTTATATATTTACCAACTGTATAGGTGAGACAGTGTGTTTACATGTTATCAGCAGTGTAGGTGAGACAGTGTATTTATATGTTATCAGCAGTGTAGGTGAGACAGTGTGTTTACATGTTATCAGCTGTGTAGGTGAGACAGTGTGTTTACATGTTATCAGCTGTGTAGGTGAGGCAGTGTGTTTACATGTTATGATCTGTGTAGGTGAGTCAGTGTGTTTACATGTTATGATCTGTGTAGGTGAGGCAGTGTGTTTACATGTTATCAACTGTGTAGGTGAGACAGTGTGTTTACATGTTATCAACTGTGTAGGAAAGACAGTGTGTGTATCAGCTGTGTAGGTGACACAATGTGTTTACCTGTTATCAGCTGTGTAGGTGAGACAGTGTGTTTACATGGTATCAACTGTGTAGGAGAGGCAGTGTATTTACATGTTATCAACTGTGTAGGTGAGACAGAGTGTTTATGTTATCAGCTGTGTAGGTGAGACAGTGTGTTTACATGTTATCAGCTGTGTAGGTGAGACAGTGTGTTTACAAGTTGCCTGTATGGGTGAAGGACGGTGTGTTTACATGTTATCAACTGTGTGGGTGAGACAGTGTGTTTGCATGTTATCAACTGTGGGTGGGGTGTGTTTATGTTATCAACTATGTAGGTGAGGCAGTGTGTTTACATGTTATCAGCTGTGTGTAAGGCAAGACATTGTGTTTACATGTTATCAGCTGTGTAGGTGAGACAGTGTGTTTACATGTTATCAGTGAGACAGTGTGTTTACATGTTATCAGCTGTGTAGGTGAGGCAGTGTGTTTACATGTTATCAGCTGTGTAAGTGAGACAGTGTGTTTACATGTTATCAGCTGTGTAGGTGAGTCAGTGTGTGTACATGTTATCGCTGTGTAGATAAGACAGTGTGTTATGTGTTATCAACTGTGTGGGTGAGACAGGGTGTTTACATGTTGCTTATCAGCATGTAGGTGGGGCAGTGTGTTTACATGTTATCAGCAACTGTGTAGGTGAGACAGGTGTTTACATGTTATCAGCTGTGTAGAGTGAACAGTGTGTTTACATGTTATCAGCAATGTAGGTAAGAGACAGTGTGTTTATCAACTGTGTAGATAGACAGTGTGTTATATGTTATCAACTGTGTAGAGTGAGACAGGAGTGTTTACATGTTATCAGCTGTGTAGGTGAGACAGTGTTTATCAGCTGTGTAGGTGAGACAGTGTCTTTACATGATATCAGCTGTGTAGGTGGAACAGTGTGTTTACATGTTATCAGCAGTGTAGGTGAGACAGTGTGTTTACATGTTATCAGCTGTGTAAGTGAGACAGTGTGTTTATGTTATCAACTGTGGGTGAGACAGGGTGTTTACATGTTATCAGCTGTATGGGGTGAGACAGTGTGTTTACATGTTATCAGCTGTGTAGAGTGAGAGACAGTGTGTTTACATGTTATCAGCTGTATGGAACTGAGTGTGTTTATATTATCAGCTGTGTAGGTGAGGCAGTGTGTTTACATGTTATCAGCTGTATAAGTGAGACAGTGTGTTTATGTTGCTCAGCAGTGTAGGTGAACAGTGTGTTTACATGTTATCAGCTGTGGAGGTGGGGAACAGTGTGTTTGCATGTTATCAGCAGTGTGGGTGAGACAGTGTGTTTTACATGTTATCAGCTGTGTGGAGTGAGACAGTGTGTTTACATGTTATCAGCTGTGCAGCAGGTAGACAGTGTGTTTACATGTGTCTCAGTTGTGTAGGTGAGACAGTGTGTTTACATGTTATCAATTTTGTGTAGAGTGAGAGACAGTGTGTTTTTACATGTTATCAACTGTGTAGGTGAGACAGTGTGTTTACATGACCAACTGTGCGTTGAGACAGTGTGTTTATGTTATCAGCTGTAGATAAGACAGTGTGTTATATGTTTATCAACTGTGTAGGTATGGCAGTGTGTTTACATGTCAGCTGTGTAGGTGAGACAGTGTGTTTACATGTTATCTGACTGTATGGGTGAGACAGTGTGTTTACATGTTTATCATGTGTGGTGAGACAGTGTGTTTACAAGTTATCAACTGTGTAGGTGAGACAGTGTGTTTATGTTATCAACTGTGGCCAAGGGCCTTGAGACAATGTGTTTACATGTGTATCAACTGTGTAGGTGAGACAGTGTGTTTACATGTTATCAGCACAATAATAGAGTGAGGCAGTGTGTTTGTTTTATCAACTGTGTAGGTGAGACAGTGTGTTTTAGATGTTATCAGCTGTGTAGGTGAGACAGTGTGTTTACATGTTATCAACTGTGTAGGTGAGACAGTGTGTGTTTATGTTATCAGCTGTGTAGGTGAGACAGTGTGTTTATGTTATCAACTGTGTAGGTGAGACAGTGTGTTTACAAGTTATCAACTGTGTAGGTGAGACAGTGTTTTACATGTTATCAACTGTGTACAGGTGAGACAGTGTGTTTACATGTTATCAACTGTGTAGGTGGGGTAGTGTGTGTTTACATGTTACCAACTGTGTAGGAGAGACAGTGTGTTTACATGTTGTATCAACTGTGTAGAGAGGAGCATTGTGTATATCAGCTGTGTAGGTGAGGCAGTGTGTTTGCATGTTACCAACTGTGTAGGAGAGACAGTGTGTTTTACATGTTATCAACTGTGTGGGAGACAGTGTTATTGTATCAGCTGTGTAGGTGAGACAGTGTGTTTACATATTATCAACTGTGTGGGAGAGACAGTGTGTGTATCAGCTGTGTAGGTGAGATAGTGTGTTTTACATGTTATCAACTGTGTAGGAGAGACAGTGTGTGTATCAGCTGTGTGGGTGAGGCAGTGTGTTTACATGTTACCAACTGTGTAGGAGAGAGACAGTATGTTTACATGTTATGAACTGTGTAGGAGAGACAGTGTGTGTATCAACTGTGTGGGGTGAGACAGTGTGTTTACATGTTATCAACTGTGTGGGTGAGGCAGTGTGTTTACATGTGTTACACCAACTGTGTAGGAGAGACAGTATGTTTTACATGTTATCAGCACAATGGGAGAGAGACAGTGTGATAGCCCATCAGCTGTGGGTGAGGCAGTTTGTTTTACATGTTACCAACTGTGTGGAGACACAGTGTGTATATCCAGCTGTGTAGTTGAGACAGTGTGGATACATGTTATCAACTGTGTAGGAAGACAGTGTGTGTATCAGCTGTGTAGGTGAAACAGTGTGTATCAACTGAGTAGGAGGCAATTAATGTTTACATGTTATAGGCACTGTATAGGTGAGACAGTGTGTGTATCAACTGAAGTAGGAGAGGCAGTGTGTTTACATGTTATCAACTGTGTAGGTGAAAAAAGTGTGTGTATCAGCTGTGTGTGTGAGACAGTGTGTTTACATGTTACCAGCATATAAGATGAGACAGTGTGTTTATGTTATCAACTGTGTAGGTGAGACAGTGTGTTTACATGTTATCAACTGTGGGTGAGACAGTGTGTTTACAAGTTATCAACTGTGTAGGTGAGACAGTGTGTTTTATGTTATCAGCTGTGTAGATAGAACAGTGTGTTATGGCTATCAACTTCAATAGCCAAGTGTGTGATGTGTTTGCATGTCAGCTGTATACCGTGAGACAGTGTGTGTTTACATGTTATCAGCTGTGTAGGTGAGACAGTGTGTTTACATGTTATCAGCTGTGGGTGAACCAGTGTGTTTACAAGTTATCCAACTGTGTAGGTGAGACAGTGTGTTTACATGTTATCAACTGTGTAGGTGAGACAGTGTGTTTACATGTTATCAACTGTGTAGGTGAGACAGTGTGTTTACATATTTATCAACTGTGTAGAGTGAGGCAGTGTGTTTTACATGTTATCAGCTGGCAGGCAAGACATTGTGTTTACATGTTATCAGCTGTGTGGGGTGAGACAGTGTGTTTACATGTTGCTCAGCATATAGGTGAGACAGTGTGTTTACATGTTTATCCAGCTGTGTAGAGTGAGGCCAGTGTGTTTACATGTTATCAGCTGTGTAAGTGAGACAGTGTGTTTATGTTATCAGCTGTGTATGAGTGAGTCAGTGTGTGTACATGTTATCAACTGTGTAGATAAGACAGTGTGTTATATGTTATCAACTGTGTAGGTGAGACAGGGTGTTTACATGTGTTATCAACTGTGTAGGTGAGACAGTGTGTTTACATGTTGTATCCAACTGTGTAGGTGAGACAGAGGTGTTTATGTTATCAGCTGTGTAGGTGAGACAGTGTGTTTTACATGTTATCAGCAGTGTAGGTGAGACAGTGTGTTTATCAACTGTGTAAAATAAGACAGTGTGTTATATGTTATCAACTGTGTAGGTGAGACAGGGTGTTTATGTTATCAGCTGTGTAGGTGAGACAGTGTGTTTATCAGCTGTGTGGGGTGAGACAGTGTCTTTACATGTTATCAGCTGTGTGGGGTGAGACAGTGTGTTTTACATGTTATCAGCAGATGTAGGTGAGACAGTGTGTTTACATGTTATCAGCTGTGTAGAGTGAGACAGTGTGTTTACATGTTGCAACTGTCTTGGGTGAGACAGAGTGTTTATCAGCTGTGTAGGTGAGACAGTGTGTTTGTACATGTTATCAGCTGTGTAGGTGAGACAGTGTGTTTACATGTTGTCAGCTGTATAGGTGGACAGTGTGTTTATGTTATCAGCTGTGTAGGTGAGCCAGAATGTGTTTACATGTTATCAGCTGTGTAGAGTGGACAGTGTGTTTGTTATCAGCAGTGTGGGTGAGACAGTGTGTTTATGTTATCTGGCTGTGTAGGTGAGACAGTGTGTTTGCATGTTATCAGCAGTGTAGGTGAGACAGTGTGTTTACATGTTATCAGCTGTGTAGGTGAGACAGTGTGTTTTACATGTTTATCAGCTGTGTAGGTGAGACAGTGTGTTTACATGTAATCAGTTGTGTAGGTGAGACAGTGTGTTTATGTTGTATCAACTGTGTAGGTGAGACAGTGTTGTTTACATGTTGTCAACTGTGTAGGTGAAGACAGTGTGTTTTACATGTTTTTCAACTGTGTAGGTGAGACAGTGTGTTTACATGTTATCAGCTGTGTAGATAAGACAGTGTGTTATATGTTGTTATCAACTGTGTAGGTGTGTAGTGTGTTTACATGTCATGTGGGTGAGACAGTGTGTGTTTACATGTTATCAGCTGTGTAGGTGAGACAGTGTGTTTACATGTTATCAGCTGTGTAGGTGAGACAGTGTGTTTACAAGTTATCAACTGTGTGGGTGTAAAGAGACAGTGTGTTTTACATGTTATCAACTGTGTAGGTGAGACCTTGATGTGTTTACATGTTATCAACTGTGTAAGGTGTGAGACAGTGTTTATGTTATCAGCTTCCAGCCAGCCAGGTGAGGCAGTGTGTTTACATTTTATCAACTGTGTAGGTGAGACAGTGTGTTTTAGATGTTGCTCAGCTGTGTAGGTGAGAGACAGTGTGTTTTACATGTTATCAACTGTGTGGGTGAGACAGTGTGTTTATGTTATCAGCTGTATAGGTGAGACAGTGTGTTTATGTTATCAACTGTAATAGGTGAGACAGTGTGTTTAAGTTATCAACTGTGTGGGAGTGAGACAGTGTGTTTACATGTTATCAACTGTGTAGGTGAGACAGTGTGTTTATGTTATCAACTGTGTAGGTGAGACAGTGTGTTTTACATGTTACCAACTGTGTGGGAGACAGTGTGTTTACATGTTATCAACTGTGTGGGAGAGACATTGTGTGTATCAGCTGTGTAGAGTGAGGCAGTGTGTTTACATGTACCAACTGTGTAGGAGAGACAGTGTGTTTACATGTTATCAACTGTGTGGGAGAGACGGTGTGTGTATCAGCTGGCTGTGTGGGTGAGACAGTGTGTTTACATGTTGTCAACGTGTGGGAGAGACAGTGTATTGTATCAGCTGTGTAGGTGGACAGTGTGTGTTTACATGTTATCAACTGTGTAGGAGACAGATGTGTGTATCAGCTGTATGGTGCAGGGCAGGTGTGTTTACATGTTACCAACTGTGTAGGAGAGACAGTATGTTTACATGTTATAAGACTGTGTAGGAGAGACAGTGTGTGTATCAACTGTGTGTAGGTGAGACAGTGTGTTTACATGTTATCAGCTGTGTGGGTGAGGCAGTGTGTTTACATGTT
>NW_024741996.1:0-3511 GCF_018991925.1 Homarus americanus | reverse complement strand
AGCCCCACAACCCAGTTCATGTAAAAGGGTGCCCGGCCCTCACACCCCAGGTCATGTCACTGAAGGGGTCCCCGGCCCTTACAACCCAGTTCATGTAAAAGGGTGCCCGGCCATCACACCCCGTTTCATGGCACTGAAAGGGTGCCCGGCCCTCACTCCCCAATTCGTGACACTGAAGGGGTGCCCGGCCCTCACAGCCCGGGTCATGGCACTGAAGGGGTGCCCGGCCCTCACACCCCGGGTCACGTCACTGTGGGGTGCCCAGCTTTCACAATCCACGTCATGGCACTGAAGGGGTGCCTGGCCCTCACACCCCGGGTCATGGTGCTGAAGGGGTCCCCAGCCCTTACAACCCAGTTCATGTAAAAGGGTGCCCGGCCCTTACACCCCGGGTCATGTGAAAGGGTGCATAGCCCTCACACCCCGGTTCATAACACTGATGGGGTGCCCGGCCCTCACACCCCAGGCCATGGGGCTGGAGGGGTTCCCGGCCCTCACACCCGGCTCATGTAACTGAAAGGGTGCCCGGCCCTCACCCCGATTCATGGCACTGAAAGGGTGCCCGGCCCTCACACCCCGGGCCATGGAGCTGGAAGGGTGTCAGGCCCTGACACACCCGTTATATGACACTGAAGGGGTGCCCGGCCCTCACACCCCGGGTCATGGCATTAAAGGGGTGCCCGGCCCTCACAACCCAAGTCATGGTGCTGGAGGGGTGCCCAGCTCTCACACTCCGGGTCATGGCACTGAATGGGTCCCTGGCCCTTACACCCCGGGTCATGGTGTTGAAGCGGTGCCCGGCCCTCACACCCCGGGTCATGGTGCTGATGGGGAGCCCGGCCCTCACACCCCGGGTCATGTCACTGAAGGGGTGCCCGGCCGTCACACCCCGGGTCATGTCACTGAAGGGGTGTCCTGCCCTCAAACCCCGGGCCAGGGTGCTGGATTGGTGCCCGGCCCTCACACCCCGGGTCATGGTGCTGAAGGGGTGCCCGGCCCTCACACCCCGGTTCGCAGCACTGTAGGGGTGCCCGGCCCTCACACCCCGGTTCTGCAGCACTGTAGGGGTGCCTGGCCCTCACACACTGCTCATGGCACTGAAAGGGTGCCCGGCCCTCACACCCCGGGTCATGGTGCTGGAGGGGTGCCCGGCCCTCACACCCCGGGTCATGTCACTGAAAGGGTGCCCGGCCCTCACAGCCAGGGTCATGTCACTGAAGGGGTGCCCAGCTCTCACACTCCGGGTCATGGCACTGAAGGGGTGCCTGGCCCTTAAACCCCGGGTCATGGTGCTGAAGGGGTGCCCGGCCCTTACACCCCGGGTCATGTGAAAGGGTGCATGGCCCTCACACCCCGGTTCATAACACTGTAGGGGTACCCTGCCCCCACACCCCGTTTCATGACACTGATGGGGTGCCCGGCCCTCACACCCCAGGCCATGGGGCTGGAGGGGTTCCCGGCCCTCACACCCGGGTCATGTCACTGAAAGGGTGCCCGGCCCTCACACTCCGGGCCATGGTGCTAGAGGGGTGCCCTGCCCTCACATACCGGGTCATGGAGATGAAGGGGTGCCCGGCCCTCACACCCCGGGTCCTGTCACTGAAGGGGTGCCCGGTCCTCACACGCATGGTCATGTCACTGAAGGGTGCCCAGCCCTCACACCCCGGGTCATGGCACTGAAGGGGAGCCCGGCCCACACACCCCGGGTCATGGTGCTGAAGGTGCCTGGCCCTCACACCCAGGTCAGGTTACTGAAAGGGTGCCCGGCCCTCACACCCCGATTCATGACACTGAAGGGGTGCGCGGCCCTCACACCCCGGGTCATGGCACTAAAGGGGTGCCCGGCCGTCACACCCCGGGTCATGTCACTGAAGGCGTGCCCGGCCCTCACACCCAGGGTCATGTCATTAAGGCGGTGCCCGGCAATCACACCCTGGGTCATGTCACTGAAGTGGTGCCCGGCCCTCACACCCCGGGTCATGGCACTGATGAGGTGCCCGGCCCTCACACCCCTGGCCATGGCACTGAAGGTTTGCCCGGCTCTCACACCCCTGGTCATGTACCTAAAGTGGTGCCCGGACCTCACACCCCGGGTCATAGCACTAAAGGCGTGCCCGGCCCTCAAACCACGGGTCATGGTGCTAGAGGGGTGCCCGGCCTTCACACCACGGGTCAAGTCACTGAAAGGGTGCCCCGCCCTCACACCCCTGGTCATGGCACTCATGAGGTGCCCGGCCCTCACACCCCTGGCCATGGCACTGAAGCTTTGCCCGGTCCCCACTCCCCTTGTCATGTACCTAAAGTTGTGCCCGGCCCTCACACCCCGATTCATGGCACTGCAAGGGTGCCCGGCCCTCACACCCCGGGCCATTGTGCTGGAGGGGTGTCAGGCCCTGACACACCTGGCCGCGACACTGGAAGGGGTGCCTGGCCTCACACACCAGGCCTTTGGTGCTGGAAGGGTGCCCGTCTCTCACACCTGGCCGTCACTGAAGGTGCTCAGCTCTCACACCCCGGTCATACCAAGGTGCCCGCCGTCACACCCTGGGTCATGTCAGTGCCCGGCCCTCACACCCCGGGCCATGGTGCTGAAGGGGTCCCCGGCCCTCACACCCCGATTCATGGCACTGAAAGGGTGCCCGGCCCTCACACCCCGGTTCGCAGCACTGTAGGGGTGCCCGGCCCTCACACGCTGGGTCATGGTGCTGGAGGGGTGCCCGGCATTCACACTCCGGGCCATGGTGCTGGAGGGGTGTCAGGCCCTGACACATCCGAGTCATGACACTGAATGGGTGCCCGGCCCTCACACCCCGGGTCATGGTGCTGGAGGCGTGCCTGGCCTTCACACCCCGGGTCATGTCACTAAACGGGTGCCCGGCCCTCACACCCCGGGTCATGTCACTGAAGCGGTGCACGGCCATGACACCCCGGGTCATGGACCTAAAGGGGTGCCCGGCCCTCACACCCCTGGTCATGGCACTCATGAGGTGCCCGGCTCTCACATCCCTAGCCATGGCACTAGGGTGTGTCATAGGAGGGAAGATCAGCTAAAACTAATGGCCCATCACTTTTTTGGTAGATTTTAGTGTATATAAACAGAAAATAATTTCAGTTTCAATATTTTGCACCCTTTTGCTAGGTAAATTTTAGCGTGAAATTTATCGAAAATCTAACGTACAGCTGCATTAGTGCATTACAATTAAATAGTGAACATTGCTTTCTGACTTCATTCTTTAACAACCCAACTAACAAGAGTTTTCTGTTTCAGATTCCATACTTTATAAGTTGATAACATTTCAGTGATGCATAAGCTGTGTCAGGACGAGGAACCAAAAATCCAGCCATCTCAAATACTATCTTGGGTCTGGGAGAGCTCCTCGAAGTCGGAGTTGCTTCACATTGAGAGATGCTTTGAGATACTTGTATTTTAATCAGGCAAATCAGTGAAAAGAACCAAAGAACTTACACAAACAAAGACATTGCCAGTGATATGACCAAAGCTGTCTTGGAT
>NW_024741995.1:0-5137 GCF_018991925.1 Homarus americanus | reverse complement strand
TGGAGTACACTATATTATATAAAAAGACGAGCCAAGCTTCCTCACGCCCTCAAAAAAAAATTGTAATAAAAATAATGTCAAGTTTTGTGTTAGACAAAGGTAAAAGATACTCTCTGGCCCATTGAGGAGAGGAATATTTTCTTTTGGCATCCTCACATGAGCGAGTTCTTACACACACACACACACACACACACGCACACGCACACACACACACACACACACACACACACACAAATGGAAATATATATCTTATCGATGTTAGAATATAGGAACAGATGCATAAACATGAAAATGGAAGAAAAATTTGAGCTCCACTGTGTGGCTGGGAATCTACAGGCCGTTCCTACAAAGAATCCCCGGAGTCCTATTGGGACCTGTGTACTGTAGTTTCGTTGCCAGCGTTACAATCACATACTCCGTTTTGATTCCACTCGTATATTTTAAGTAAATTTTCCATATTCCAATATTGAGCAAATCATTTTTTTTTAGTTTCATTGTGAAATTTATATCAAATTATGTATAAAAAATTTCAACATCATTGTCCCCCAAATTATATATTTTCGATGTATTGTTATCACTGAAATGCTCCTCTAGGGCGAAGGAAATGGGACAACTCGGCGTTAGAGCTGTTATCTTGTCCACGTCAAGATGTTTGATTTGCAGACCAATTCACCTCTCGGCTCCTTCGGTCAGAACTGAAATGTTGTCTCCTCTCATTCTGCTCTTTCTTGCCTCACTTTCCCGACCAATTTCCCTTGCAGTTTCTATCTGTTTTATTATTTATATATATACAATGGCGCTACACAGTATACAATAACACGTACGTTACTTACAGAGAATTACGTAATCTCCTTCACCAAACAATGAGCGCACAGGTACACTTGAGAGCCCCAAGACTGACCCACAAACGCCGGATCTCAATGCTGATTACTATATCAAACGAGGAATTACGCATACAAACCGACAACTGTGCACTATGGCCAATAACTGAACGTATTAGAGTCTTTAAAAACATCAATTAAGATTTCTATCGGCACCTCACGCAGAGCTTGGTAAATACTTTAGGTGTAAAAAGTATTAGCGACTAGATGAATTATGAAAGAACCCAAGAAAATGCACGGTCAGATTCAGTCGAATAAGTTCCATTGTTCGATAGAAATTTCTTCTGGAGTTCTTTTTTTCAACTGTAAACTCAATGCTCCGCTGAAATGCTCCAATGCTGTCTGGTCGCGAGCCTGGGCTACACTTTCTCTGAAACCTCTCAACTCAGAGGAACGTCCAAAGACATAATCGCCGTCTACAACAAGAAATAATTGATTATAACAAAAATGTGATGGGCACCAAAAAAGTCTTACATTTCGCTCTCCAGAACAAATGTGTTCGACACAGTTACGTGGAAGCTTAGCAGCAAAAGTTCTACCAGTTAAGATCTTTTTAACTTAATGGGTTAAGTTTCAATAAACGCAAGACATGAAGTTACATGAGTGCAGTTCACTACAATATTAGGATTATTTTTCTTTGTCTAAAATTGCTACAACATGCTGTATATTTCCTTATAATTTTCAACAATTATCACATCATCTAGACCTAGAGTAATTATCTTTAGTGAAAGGCGCGGTTTATCATTCAGTAATATCTATAACTTTAAGTAATATTTTATCCTACGTCTGATAACACCTCACAAAGACAATTTGTAAGAGCTATTTGTATTCCGTCACCATCCGTCAGGCGCCGACGGAAGTTATCAGGACCCACCACTGGGAAGGGCGTGGAGATCCATCCCCCATCCCCCCATCCCCCATCCTCGCCCATCCTGACAGTATACAATAACACGTACGTTACTTACAGAGAATTATGTAATCTCCTTCACCAAACAATGAGCGCACAGGTACACTTGAGAGCCCCAAGACTGAATTCCACAAACGCCGGTCATCCAAGCTTCCGACAAGTTCCATTGTTCGATAGAAACTTCTTCTGAGTTCTTTTTCTCAACTGTAAAGTCTTACATTTTCGCTCTCCAGAACAAAATGTGTTCTACAGTTACGTGGAAGTTTAGCAGCAAAAGTTCTACCAGTTAAGATCTTTTTTTTAACTTAATGGGTTAAGTTTCCTAATAAACGCAAAACATGAAGTTACATGAGGCCAGTTCACCAAGTAATATTAGGATTATTTTTCTTTTGTCTAAAATTGCTCCACAACATGCTGTATATTTCCTATAATTTTCAACAATTATCACAGTAATTATCATTCAGTAATATCCATCCTCCTCATTAAACGTGGGTTAATGTTGCTCGTTCATGGCAGGAAATGCACTTTATAATTTGCTGCTTTACTGCCACCTGTGAATATCTGCTCAAGGGGTTGTGGCGGTGGTTCTTCCTGACAATTAACCTGAGGGATGGATATTCTTTCATCTGGAGGACAGGATTCTGTTAATTAAAGACCAGACTTGGGAAAGACGATTTTAATTTTTTACCTTGGTGATACTACTACTACCCACCACAAGGCAATAATACTACGCCGGTACAAATACATTATTCTGGTCAATACTCGGCCAGGCCAGGTGTTACTGCCACTCCTGGTAGTAAACTCGCCTATTTTTCTTTTTATTTTTTTAACACACATTCACAGTACATAGGAATAACACCTGACCACCTTGTCTAGTTTTCTCTGCTATTCATTTATTTATTTAATTCTCTCTCTCTCTCTCTCTCTCTCTCTCTCTCTCTCTCTCTCTCTCTCTCTCTCTTCTCTCTTCTCTCTCTCTCTCTTTCTTTCTCTCTTTCTTTCTCTCTCTCTCTCTCTCTCTCTCTCCGCTCTCTCTCTCTTATGTGCATCTTTTATTTAATTCTCATTTATTCCTTTTGTTTATACGTGTTCGTGCTTTATGTAGGGTTTTGTTGTTTTTTTTTTTTTATAATGAAAGCTTTTATTAAACGACCCATCTACCCATGTCTTTGTATGTTGGTCACGTCTAATGTATGTTTCCACCCTTCGGGCTGCAACACTTTTTCAATAAACCTTAATTATTATTATTATTATTATTATTATTATTATTATTACACACACACACACACACACACACACACACACACACACACACACACACACACACACACACACACACACACACACCACATAAATTACATCATACTTCTAACACACACACACACACACACACACACACACACACAAACACACACACACACACACACACACACACACACACACTTGTTTGCATTCGTTATCCTTATATCATTATTATTGCTCTCTCTCCTCTTGTTCGAATAAATTTGTCCCCATTTATACTGTTATTTTTTTCTAGTTCCTCTTCCTCTTTATTCTCTTTACCGTCTGTGTTCTATTTCTCTGTTGCCTTCTCCCATTTATTACGTTTTAACTTTGTTCCTTACTTCTTCTTCTTCTCCTTCCTTCAGTGTATTGTTGTTGGTGTTTTGTTACATTCGTCTTTTATTCTTTCTTCGACTTCTCCTGTTTCCTCTTTTTTCTTCCGTTGTATTGTGCTTTGATCTTTCACGCTACATGTATATATGTATGTATGTATGTATGTATTTATGTATGTATGTATGTATGTTTTTTGGTCTTGTCATTCATGTTAGTTGTTTTGTTTATGACGCGCGTCTTTTGTTTTTCCATTTTTATTTATTTACCTGTAGTTTTGGTTCTTTATTCCTCTTTCTTATATGTTTGTTTTTTACTTCCTCTTTATGTTATGTTCTCCTCGTTCTAGTAGTTCTTCTTTATATTTATTGACATTGTTCTTTGTTCTTCACACGTGTGTCGTCAGAAGACTCTCTCTCTCTCTCTCTCTCTCTCTCTCTCTCTCTCTCTCCATGCTATTTGTATTAACATATGATACGCCTAGAGAAGAAGACAAACAACAACAAGAGGAACAAGAAGGGGAAGGAGGAGGAGGAGGAGGACACGAGAAGGGAGGAGGAAGAGGAGAAGAAAGAAAAGGAGGAGGAAAAAAAAAGAGGAAAAGTAGGAGCAGGAAGAGGGAGAAGGAGGAAAAGAAGAAAAAGGAGAAGGAGAAGGAAGAGAAAGAGGAGGAGGAGGAGAAAGAGGAGGAGGAGGAGAAGAAAGAAAAGGGGGAGGAGCAAGAAGAGGAAGAGGAGGAGCAGGAAGAGGAAGAGGAGCAGAGGAGCCTTCCTCTCCCCGCTGTACCCAACTCTCTTTACATGTTTGTCTCACACACACAAACAAACACGTGTGTATATAAATAACTTTCTGGTCATGAAGTTAAATGGCGTTGATACTTTAAGATATGTACATTGTAACACACACACACACACACACACACACACACACACACACATACACACACACACACACCACAAAAATTACATCATACTTTCCTTCGTCACATACAGCGAAACCTCCATATAACGGACACCTCTCTTCAAATAACACTTAAGATGGGCTTTTCATATCTAACGGACCTTCGATATAACGTATTTTCACCTTTATAGTCCATTAGATAGGGGTTTCATATCTAACGGACCCTCGATATAACGGACTTTTCCCTACACATAGTCCGTTAAATAAAGGTTTTACTGTACTGTACTAGTTAAAGAGTTTAAGGGAGATAATTGGAGCTGGGGTGACGCATATCAAGTGAGTATTAGAGGCATTTATTGAGAGTGAGAGAGAGAGAGAGAGAGAGAGAGAGAGAGAGAGAGAGTGTTCACCTCGGGCAGGGAATGTTGTGAGAAAGAGTAGGAAGTGGGTTGACCAGATGAGAGGGAGAGAGAGAGAGAGAGAGAGAGAGAGAGAGAGAGAGAGAGAGTGTTCACCCCGGGCAGGGGAATGTTGGGGAAAGAGTAGGGAAGTGGCTGACCAGATGAGAGAGAGAGAGAGAGAGAGAGAGAGAGAGAGAGAGAGAGAGAGAGAGAGAGTGTTCACCTCGGGCAGGGAATGTTGTGGGAAAGAGTTGGAAGTGGGTGGACCAGATGAGAGGGAGAGAGAGAGAGAGTGTTCACCTCGGGCAGGGAATGTTGTGGGAAAGAGTTGGAAGTGGGTGGACCAGATGAGAGGGAGAGAGATGAAAGGAGAAGAGTGATTAGGCTGGGAAGGAGGAAACAGTAGGGAAGGTAAAAGGTATTAAAAATAAAAT
>NW_024741994.1:0-26529 GCF_018991925.1 Homarus americanus | reverse complement strand
GCACCTTTTCAGAGCCATGACCGGGGTGTGAGGGTCGGGCACCTCATAACTTACGTGACCAGGGGTGTGAGGGCAGGGCAAACCTACAGTGCCATTGCCAGGTGTGTGAGGGCCGGGCACCTCATCAGTGCCATGACCCGTGGTGTGAGGGCCGGGCACCCCTTCAGTGACATGACCCGGGGTGTGAATGCCGGGCACCCCTTCAGTGACATGGGGAAACGGGGTTGTGAGGGCCGGGCACCCCTTCACATGACCCGGGGTGGGGCCGGAGCACCCCTTCAACACCACATGATCCGGGTTTTGAGGCCAGGCAGCCCCTTCAATGCCATGACCAGGAGTGTGAGCTGGGCACCCCTTCAGTGTCATGAAACGGGGTTGTGAGGGCCGGGCACCCCTTCACATGACCCGGGGTGTAAGGGCCGGGCACCCCTTCAACACCATGATCTGGGGTTTGAGGGCCAGGCACCCCTTCAATGCCATGACCCGGAGTGTGAGAGCTGGGCACCCCTTCAGTGACATGACCCGGGGTGTCTGGGCCGGGCACCCCTCCAGCACCATGACCATGACCCGGGGTGTCAGGGCGGGGCACCCCATAAGTGACAGGAACCCTGGTGTTAGGGCCAGGCACCCCTTCAGTGTCATGAAACGGGGTGTGGGAGCAGAACACCCCTACAGTTTTATGAACCGGGGTGTGAGGGCCGGGCACCCCTTCACATGACCCGGGGTGTAATGGCCGGGCACCCCTTCAATACCATGACCCGGGGTGTGAGGGACAGGCACCCCTTCAATGTCATGACCCGGGGTGTGAGGGCCGGGCTCCCCTTCAGTGCCATGACCCGGAGTGTTAGAGCTGGGCACCCCTTCAGTGACATGACCCGGGGTGTGAGGGCCGGGCACCCTTTCAGTGACATGACCTGGGGTGTGAGGGCCGGGCACCCCTTGAGCACTATGTCCCGGGATGTGAGGGCCGGGCATCCCTTCAGTGCCATGACCCGGGGTGTGAGGGCCGGGCTCCCTTTCAGTGCCATGACCCGGAGAGTGAGGGCCGGTCACCCCTTCAGTGACATGACCCGGGGTGTGAGGGCCGGATACCCTTTCAGTGTCATGAACCTGGGTGTGAGGGCCGGGCACCCCTTCACATGACCCAGGTTGTCAGGGCCGGGCACCCCTCCAGCACCATGACCCGGGGTAGCCGAGGGCCAGGCACCCCTTCAGTGCCATATGACCCAGGTGTGAGGCAGGCACCTTTCAGTGACATGACCCGGGGTGTGGGCAGGGCACCCCTCCTTTGATGGCCAGGGTGTGAGGGCCAGAGCACCCCTTCAGTGCCACTTAGACAGGTGTGAGGGGCGGGCACCCTTTCAGTGACATGACCCGGGGTGTGAGGGCAGGGCACCCCTCCAGCACCATGGCCTGGGGTATGAGGGCCGGGCACCCCTTCAGTGTCATGACACGGGTGTGTCAGGGCCTGACAACCCTCCAGCACCATGGCCCTGGGTGTGAGGGCCGGGCACCCTTTCAGTGCCATGAATCGGGGTGTGAGGGCCGGGCACCTCATAACGTACATGACCAGGGGTGTGAGGGCAGGGCAAACCTACAGTGCCATGGCCAGGGGTGTGAGGGCCGGGCACCTCATCATTGCCATGACCCGTGGTGTGAGGGCCGGGCACCCCTTCAGTGACATGAGACCTGGGTGAGGAGGCAGGCACCCTCCAGCACCATGGGCCTGGGGGTGAGGGCCGTGGGCACCCCTTCAGTGTCATGACACGGGCAAGTTTGAAATGCCTGACACCCCTCCAGCACCATGGCCTGGGGTGTGAGGGCCGGGCACCTTTCAGTGCTATGACCGGGGTGTGAGGGGCACCCCATAACGTACATGACCAGGGGTGTGAGGGCAGGGGCAAAAACCTACAGTGCTATGGCTGTGGGGTGGAGGGCCGGGCACCTCATCATTGCCATGACCTGGTGGTGTGAGGGGGTCAACTCCCTTCAGTGACTTGACCCTGGGTGGTGAGGGCTGGGCACCACTTCAGTGCCATGAACGGAGTGTCAGGAAGGGCACCTTAAGCAGAGCTGTGCAATCCTGGGTGTGTGGAGGCCGGCACCCTTCACATGACACGGGGTGTGAGGGCTGGGCACCTTTCAGAGCTATGACTGGGGTGGTGTGAGGGCCGGGCACCCCTTCAGTGTCATGACACGGGTGTGTCAGGGCCTGACACCCCTCCAGCACCATGGCCCGGGGTGTGAGGGCCGGGCACCCTTTCAGTGCCATGAATCGGGATGTGAGGGCCGGGCACCTCATAACTTACGTGACCAGGGGTGTGAGGGCAAGGCAAACCTACAGTGCCATTGCCAGGGGTGTGAGGGCCGGGCACCTCATCAGTGCCATGACCCGTGGTGTGAGGGCCGGGCACCCCTTCAGTGACATGACCCGGGGTGTGAATGCCGGGCACCCCTTCAGTGACATGACCCAGGGTGTGAGGGCCGGGCACCCCTTCAGCACCTTGACCCGGGGTGTGAGGGTGGGCACCCCTTCAGTGCCATGACACGGGGTGTGAGGGCCGGGCTCCCATTCAGTGCCATGACCCGGAGTGTGAGGGCCGGGAACCCCTTCAGTGACATGACCCAGGGTGTGAGGGCCGGGCACCCCATAAGTGACATGAACCAAGGTGTTAGGGCCGGGCACCCTTTCAGTGTCATGAAACGGGGTTGTGAGGGCCGGGCACCCCTTCACATGACCCGGGGTGTAAGGGCCGGGCACCCCTTCAACACCATGATCCGGGGTTTGAGGGCCAGGCAGCCCTTCAATGCCATGACCAGGAGTGTGAGAGCTGGGCACCCCTTCATTGACATGACCCGGGGTGTGAGTGCCGGGCACCCATACAGTGCTTTGAACCAGGGTGTGAGGGCCGGGCACCCCTTCACATGACCCGGGGTGTCAGGGCCGGGCACCCCTCCAGCACCATGACCCGGGGTGTCAGGGCGGGGCACCCCATTAGTGACAGGAACCCTAGTGTTAGGGACAGGCACCCCTTCAGTGTCATGAAACGGGGTGTGGGAGCAGAACACCCCTACAGTGTAATGAACCGGGGTGTGAGGGCCGGGCACCCCTTCACATGACCCGGGGTGTAAGGGCCAGGCACCCCTTGAACACCATGACCCGGGGTGTGAGGGCCAGGCACCCCTTCAATGCCATGACCCGGGGTGTGAGGGCCGGGCTCCCCTTCAGTGCCATGACCCGGAGTGTTAGAGCTGGGCACCCCTTCAGTGACATGACCCGGGGGGTGAGGGCCGGGCACCCTTTCAGTGACATGACCTGGGTTGTGAGGGCCGCGCACCCCTTGAGCACTATGTCCCGGGATGTGAGGGCCGGGCATCCCTTCAGTGCCATGACCCGGGGTGTGAGGGCCAGGCTCCCCTTCAGTGCCATGACCCGGAGAGTGAGGGCCGGGCACCCCTTCACTGACATGACCCGGGGTGTGAGGGCCGGATACCCTTTCAGTGTCATGAACCTGGGTGTGAGGGCTGGGCACCTCTTCACATGACCCGGGTTGTCAGGGCCGGGCACCCCTCCACCATGACCCGGGTGTGAGGGCCAGGCACCCCTTCAGTGCCATGACCCGGAGTGTGAGGGGCCGGGCTCCCCTTCAGTGCCATGACCGGAGAGTGAGGCCGGGCACCCCTTCAGTGACATGACCCGGGGTGTGAGGGCCGGATACCCTTTCAGTGTCATGAACCTGGGTGTGAGGGCCGGGCACCCCTTCACATGACCCGGGTTGTCAGGGCCGGGCACCCCTCAAGCACCATGACCCGGGGTGTGAGGGCCAGGCACCCCTTCAGTGCCATGACCCGGAGTGTGAGGGCCGGGCACCCTTTCAGTGACATGACCCGGGGTGTGAGGGCAGGGCACCCCTCCAGCACGATGACCCGGGGTGTGAGGGCCAGGCACCCCTTCAGTGCCATGAACCGGAGTGTGAGGGCCGGGCACCCTTTCAGTGACATGACCCGGGGTGTGAGGGCAGGGCACCCCTCCAGCACCATGGCCTGGGGTATGAGGGCCGGGCACCCCTTCAGTGTCATGACACGGGTGTGTCAGGGCCTGACACCCCTCCAGCACCATGGCCCGGGGTGTGAGGGCCGGGCACCCTTTCAGTGCCATGAATCGGGGTGTGAGGGCCGGGCACCTCATAACGTACATGACCAGGGGTGTGAGGGCAGGGCAAACCTACAGTGCCATGGCCAGGGGTGTGAGGGCCGGGCACCTCATCAGTGCCATGACCCGTGGTGTGAGGGCCGGGTACCCCTTCAGTGACATGACCCGGGGTGTGAGGGCCGGGCACCACTTCAGTGACATGACCCAGGGTGTGAGGGCCGGTCACCCCTTCAGCACCTTGACCCGGGGTGTGAGGGTGGGCACCCCTTCAGTGCCATGACACGGGGTGTGAGGGCCGGGCTCCCATTCAGTGCCATGACCCGGAGTGTGAGGGCCGGGCCCCCCTTCAGTGACATGACCCAGGGTGTGAGGGCCGGGCACCCCATAAGTGACATGAACCAAGGTGTTAGGGCCGGGCACCCCTTCAGTGTCATGAAACGGGGTTGTGAGGGCCGGGCACCTCTTCACATGACCCGGGGTGTAAGGGCCGGGCACCCCTTCAACACCATGATGCGGGGTTTGAGGGCCAGGCACCCCTCCAATGCCATGACCCGGAGTGTGAGAGCTGGGCACCACTTCAGTGACATGACCCGGGGTAGCCTGCCTGGCACCCTCCAGTAATTATGACCTGGGTGTCAGGCGGGCACCCCATAAGTGACAGGAACCCTGGTAAAGGGCCAGGCACCCCTTCAGTGTCATGAAACGGGGTGTGGGAGCAGAACACCCCTCAGGTTTTATGAACTGGGGGTGTGAGGGCCGGGCACCCCTTCACATGACCCGGGGTGTAATGGCTGGGCACCCTTCAATACTCATGACCCGGGTGAGGGACAGGCACTTCAATGCTTGACCAAGTGTGAGGGCCGGGCCCCCTTCAGTGCTATGACCTGAGAAATAGGAGCTGGGCACCCCCTTCAGTGACATGACCTGGGTGAGGGCCGGGCACCCTTTCATAGTGACATGACCTGGGGTGTGAGGGCTGGGCACCCCTTGAGCACTATGTCCTGGGATGTGAGGGCCGGGCATCCTTCAGTGCCATGACCTGGGGTGTGAGGGCCGGGCTCCCCCTTTCAGTGCCATGACCTGGAGAGTGGGAGGCCGTGGTCACCCTTCAGTGACACACATGACCCGGGGTGTGAGGGCTGGATACTCCTCAGCAAGTCATGAACCTGGGTGTGAGGGCTGGGCACCCTTCACATGACCCAGGTTGTTGCCGGGGCAAATCTCCAGCACCATGACCTGGGGTGTGGGAGGGCCAGGCACCCCTTCAGTGCCATGACTGAGTGTGAGGGCCGGCACCTTTCTAGTGACATTAGACCTGTGTGTGTGGAGGGCAGGGCGCCTCCACTGCATGAGACTGGGTGAGGGCCAGGCACCCCTTCAGCTATGAACTGGAGTGTGAGGGCCGGGCACCCTTTCAGTGACATGACCGGGGTGTGAGGGCAGGGCACCCCTCCACACCATGGCCTGGGGTATGAGGGCTGGGCACCCCTTCAGTGTCATGACACGGGGTGTGTTTAGGGGCCTGACACCCTCCAGCACCATGGCCCGGGGTGTGAGGGCCGGGCACCCTTTCAGTGCCATGAATCGGGGGTGTGTGAGGGCCGGGCACCATAACGCACATGACCAGGGGTGTGAGGGCAGGCAACCCACAGTGCCACATGGCCAGGGGTGGAGGGCCGGGCACCTCATCAGTGCCATGACCCGTGGTGTGGAGGAGTGTGGCCGGGCACCCCTTCAGTGACATGACCTGGGGTGTGAGGGCAGGGCACCCCTCCCAGCACCACATGGGCCTGGGGTGAGGGCCGGGCACCCTTCAGTGTCATGACACGGTGTGTGTCAGGGGCCTGACACCCTCCAGCACCATGGCCCGGGGGTGTGAGGGCCGGGCACCCTTTCAGCAGAATCGGGGTGTGAGGGCCGGGCACCCTATAACGCGGCCATGACCAGGGGTGTGAGGGCAGGGGCAAACCTACAGTGCCATGGCCAGGGGTGTGAGGGGCCGGGCACCCATCAGGTGCCATGACCCGGTGAGGGCTGGCACCCCTTCAGACATGACCTGGGTGTGACGGCTGGCACCCTCTCAGTATATGACCCAGGGTGGGGAGGGGCCGGGCACCCCCTTCAGCACCTTGACCTGGGTGTGGAGGGTGGGCACCCTTCAGTGCCAAGGACATCGGGGGGGTGTGAGGGGTCGGGCTTTCCTATTCAGTGCCCTGGACCTGGAGTGTGAGGGCCGGGCACCCCTTCAGTGACATGACCCAGGGTGTGAGGCCAAGGCACCCCATAAGTGACATGTGAACTACAGTAGGCTGGGGGCACCCCTTCAGTGTCATGAAACGGGGTTAGAGGGCTGGGCACCCCCCTTCACATGACCTGGGGTGGAGGCCGGGGCACCCCTTCAACACCATGCCTGGGGGCTTGAGGGCCAGGCACCCCTTCAATGCTAAGGACCTGAGTGTGGAGGAGCCGGGCACTCTTCAGTGACATGACCTGGTAAAATGGGCCAGGGCACCCTCCAGCACCATGACCTGGGGTGTCAGGCGGGGCACCCCACATAAGTGACAGGAACCTCTGGTGTTAGGGCCAGGCACCCCTTCAGTGTCATGAATGGGTGGGGAGCAGAACACCCTACAGTTTTGATTTCAAACTGCGTGTGAGGGTCGGGGGCAAATCTCCCTCTAAGGCTTCTTTTCAGACCTGGGGTGGATGGTTGGCACCCCCTTCAATACCATGACCTGGGTGGAGGGACAGGCACCCTTCAATGTCATGACCTGGGGTGGAGGGCCGGGCTCCCCTTCAGTGCCATGACCCGGAGGCAGTTAGAGCTGGGCACCCCTTCAGTGACATGACCTGGGTGTGAGGGCTGGCACCCTTTCAGTGACATGACCTGGGGTGAGGGCTGGGCACCCCTTGAGCACTATGTCCCGGATGAGAGCCGGCATCCTTCAGTGCTATGACCTGGGTGTGAGGGCTGGGCCTTTCAGTGCCATGACCCGGAGAGTGAGGGCTGGTCACTCCCTTCAGTGAGCATGACCTGGGGTGTGAGGGCCGGATACCCTTCAGTGTCATGAACCTGGGGTGAGGCCGGGCACCTTCACATGACCCAGGTTGTCAGGGCTGGGCACCCCTCCAGCACCATGACCTGGGTGTGAGGGCCAGGCACCCTTCAGTGCTATGACCCGAGGTGAGGGCCGGGCACTTTCAGTGACATGACCCGGGTGTGAGGGTGGGTGGGGCGCCCTCCAGCACGATGACCTGGGTGAGGGGCCAGGCACCCCTTCAGTGCCATGAACTGGAGGTGAGGGCCGGGCACCCTTTCAGTGACATGACCCGGGTGTGTGGGCAGGGCACCCTCCAGCACCATGGTGGCCTGGGGTATGAGGCCGGGGGCACCTTCAGTGTCATGACACGCGGAGTGTGAGGCCGCACCCCTTCAGAGCCATGAACTGGCTATGAGGGCTGGCACACCTTCAGTGATGGAAACGGGTGTGAGGCCGGGCACCCCATAATGCTGTGAACCGGGGTGTGAGGTCCGCACCCCTTTCACATGACCCGGGGTTTGAGGGCTGGCAAACCTTCAGTGCGAAATGAGTGTGAGGGAAGGGCACCCCACAGAGCTATAATCCGGGTGTGTGAGGGCTGCTACGCCTTCACATGACACGGGGTGTGAGGGCTGCCCCTTTTCAGAGCCATGACCGGGTGGAGAGGGTCGGGCACCTCCAGCAATATGGCCTGGATTGTGAAGGCCGGGCACCCTTCAGTGTCATGACACGGTGTGTCAGGGGCTTGATACCCTCCAGCACCATGTGGCCTGGGGTGAGGCTGGCACCCTTTCAGTGCCATGAATCGGGGGTGTGAGGGCCGGCACCTCTAACGTACATGACCAGGGGTGTGAAGGCAGGGCGTGCCGCGCTGCCAGGGTGTGAGGGCTGGCACCTCATCAGTGCCATGACCCGTGGTGTGAGGGCCGGGCACCCTTCAGTGATATGACCCGGTGGTGAATGCCGGCACCCTTCAGTGACATGACCCAGGTTGTGAGGCGCTGGGCACCCGCAAGTGACATGAACCAAGGTGTTAGGCCGGCACCCCCTTCAGTGTCATCACGAAACGGTGAGGGCCGCCCCCTTCAGTGCCATGACCTGGAGTGTTAGAGCTGGACCCCTTCAGTGACATGACCCGGGTGAGGGCCACCCCTTTCAGTGACATGACCTGGGGTGTGAGGCCGGGCACCCCTTGAGCACTATGTCCTGGATGTGAGGGCCGGGCATCCTTCAGTACCATGGCATCCGTGAGGGCCGCCCTTCAGTGCCATGACCGGAGAGTGAGGGCCGGGCACCCTTCAGTGACATGACCTGGGGTGTGAGGGCCGGATACCCTTTCAGTGTCATGAACCTGGGTGGAGGCCGGGGCACCCTTCACATGACCCGGGTTGTCAGGGGCCGGGCACCCTCCGTGCACCATGACCGGGGTGTGAGGACCGGTGCAATCCTCTCAGTGCCATGACCCGGGAGTGTGAGGGCGGCACCCTTCTAGTGACATGACCCGGGGTGTGGAGGGCAGGGCACCCCTCCAGCACATGACCTGGTGTGGAGGCCAGGCACCCTTCAGTGCCATGAACCTGAGGTGTGTGGGGCCGGCACCCTTTTCAGTGACATGACCCTGGGTGTGGAGGGCAGGGCACCTCCCAGCACCATGGCCTGGGGTGTGGGGGGCCGGGCACCCCTTCAGTGTCATGACACGGGTGTGTCAGGGCTGACACCCCTCCAGCACCATGGCCCGGGGGTGTGAGGGCCGGGCACCCTTTCCAGTGCCATGAATCGGGGTGTGAGGGCCGGGCACCTCATGTAACGTACATGACCAGGGGTGGGAGGGCAAACCTACAGTGCCATGGCCAGGGGTGGAGGGCCGGCACCTCATCAGTGCCATGACCCGTGGTGGAGGCCTGGCACCCCTTCAGTGACATGACCCGGGTGTTAGGGCCGGGCACCCCTTCAGTGACATGACAGCCAGTGTGTGAGGGCCGGCACCCCTTTGAGCACTATGTCCTGGATGTGAGGGCTGGCATCCCTTCAGTGCCATGACCCGGGGTGTGAGGGCTGGGCTCCCCTTCAGTGCCATGACCCGGAGAGGAGGGGCCGGGCACCCCTTCAGTGACATGACCGGGTGTGAGGGCTGGATACCCTTTCAGTGTCATGAACCTGGGTGTGAGGGCTGGCACCCCTTTCACATGACACCGTTGTCAGGGCCGGGCACCCTCCAGCACCATGACTGGTGTGAGGGCCACGCACCCCTTCAGTGCTATGACCTGGAGTGAGGCCGTACATCTTTCAGTGACATGACCCGGTGTGAGGCAGGGCACCCTCCAGCACGATGACCCGGTGAGGGCCAGGCACCCCTTCAGTGCCATGAACTGGAGGGGCCGGGCACCTTTCAGTGACATGACCTGGTTAAGCCGTGGCAGGGAGCCCTCCAGCAAGCGCCATGGCCTGGGTGTGAGGCTGTGGCACTCCTTCAGTGTCATGACCCGGTGTAGCCAGCAGGGCACCCTCCAGCACCATGGCCCGGGTGAGGGCCGGGCACCCTTCCAGTGCCATGAAACGGGGTGTGAGGGCTGGCACCAAATTATGTACATGACTAGGTGTGAGGGCCGGGCAAACCTTCAGTGCCATGGCCAGGTGACGGCCGGGCACCTCATCAGTGCCATGACCGGCGTGAGCCGGCACCCTCCAGCACCATGGCCTGGGGTGTGAGGGCCGGGCACCCCTTCAGTGTCATGACCTGGTTGTGTCAGGCCTGACACCTCCAGCACCATGGCCCGTGGGCTGTGAGGGCCAGGCACCCTTTCAGTGCCATGAATCGGGGTGTGAGGGCTGGGAACCACTTTAGGTACATGACCAGGGGTGTGAGGGCCGGGCAAACTTCCAGTGCCATGACCAGGGGTTGTAGGACGGCACCTCATCAGTGCCATGACCCGGGTGTGAGGGCAGGGCACCCCCTGACATGACCCGGGTTTGGAGGGCCGGCACCCCTTCAGTAACATGACCTGGGTGGAGGGTCGGGCACCCTTCAGTGACATGACCTAGGGTGTGAGGGGCACCCCTTCAGCACCTTGACCCAGGGTGAGGGTGGGCACCCCTTCAGTGCCATGAGCACGGGGGTGGAGGCTGGGCTCCTATTCAGTGCCATGACCCGGGAGTGTGAGGGCTGGCACCCCTTCCGTGACATGACCCAGGGTGTGAGGGCCGGGCACCCCTTCAGTGTCATGAAAATGGGTTGTGAGGGCTGGGCACCCTTCACATGACCCGGTAAGGGCTGGGCACCCTTCAACACTCAGATCCGGGGTTTGGGGCCAGGCACCTCCAATGCCATGACCCGGAGTGTGAGAGCTGGGCACTTTCAGTGACATGACCGGTGTGGGAGTGCTGGGCACCCATAAGTAGTGCTTTGAACCAGGGTGTGAGGGCCGGGAACTTCTTCACATGACCCGGTGGTTAGGGGCTGGCACCCTCCAGCACCGTCTGACGCGGGTGTCAGGCGGGCACCTATATGACAGGAACCCTGGTGTTAGGGCCAGGCACCCTTCAGTGTCATGAAACGGGTGGGAGAACACCTCTACAGTGTTATGAACCGGGAGGCCGGGCTTCATGAACCGGGGTGTCAGAGCCGGGCACCCCTTTCAGTGTCAGTAACCTGGGTGTGAGGGCCGCCCCTGCGCTATTGGAAACGGATGGAGTGCCGTGGGCACCCATACAGGTGCTTTTGGAACCAGGGTGTAAGGGGCTGGCACCCTTCGCATGACCTGGGTCAGGGACTGGGCACCTCCAGAACCATGGCCTGGAGGGCCGGGCACCCTTTAGTGCCATGAATCGGGGTAGCCGGGCACCACCTTAGTGTCATGACCAGGTGGGTGTGATGCCGGGCAAACCTTCAGTGCCATGACCCGGTGTGTGGAGGGCCAAGCACCCTTCAGTGTCATAACCTGGGTGTAGGCCTGACCTCCAGCACCATGGCCCAGGGTGTGAGGGCCGGGCACCCTTTCAGTGCCATGAATCGGGTTGTGAGGGCCGGACACCACGTTAGGGTACATGACCACGGGTGTGAGGGCCGGGCAACCTTCAGTGCCATGGCCGGGGTGTGAGGGCTGGGCACCTCATCAGTGCCATGACCTCGGTGTGTGAGGGCTGGGCACCCCTCTCCAGTGACATGACCCAGGTGTGTGAGGCCGGGCATCCTTTCAGTGACTCAAAAGTGATGTGGGCAGGGCATCCCTACAGTGTTACGACCCAGGGTGTGAGGGCTGGGCACCTTCACATGACCCGGGGTGGTGGGCTGGGCACCCCTTCAGCACCATGACCTGGGTGTGAGGGCCAGGCACCCTTTCAGTGCCATTGACCCGAGTGAGAGCTGGGCACCCCTACGAGCTATAAAACCGGGTGAGGGCCAGGCACCCTTCATATGACACGGGGTGTGAAGGCCAGGCACCTTTTCAGTGCCATGACCGGCGTGTGAGTGCCGGGCTCTCCAGCACCATGGCCTGGGGTGTGAGGGCCGGGCACCACTTCAGTGTCATGACTTGGTGTGTCAGGCCTGGCATCCTCCAGCACCAGTGCCCGGGTGGAGGGCCGGGCACCCTTTCAGTGCCATGAATCGGGGTGTGTGAGGGCTGGGCAAACCTTCTCAGTGCCACGGTATAGGGGTGAGGGTCGGGCACTTATCAGTGCCATGACCTGGTGTGTGGCTGGGCACCCTCCAGTGACATGACCCAGGGTGTGAGGCCGGGCACCCTTTCAGTGACTCGAAACGGGATGTGCAGGGCATCCCTACAGTGTCATGACCCAGGGTGTAGGCCGGGCACCCTTCACATGACCCGGGGGTGTAAGGGCTGGGCACCCCTTCAGCACCATGACCCGGGTGTGAGGGGCAGACACCCCTTCAGTGCCATGACCGGAGTGTGAGAGCTGGGCACCCCTACAGAGCTATAAACCGGGGTGTGGAGGGCGAGGCACCCTTCACATGACACGGGTGTGAGGGCCAGGCACCAGTGCCATGACCGGCGTGTGAGTGCCGGGCTCCCTCCAGCACCATGGCCTGGGGGTGAGGGCCGGGCACCACTTCAGTGTCATGACCTGGGTGTGTCAGGGCCTGACATCCCTCCAGCACCATGGCCCGGGGTGTGAGGGGTGTGGCACCCTTTCAGTGCCATGAATCGGGGTGTGAGGGCGGACACCACGTTAGGTACATGACCAGGGGTGTGAGGGCTGGGCAAACCTTCAGTGCCATGGCCAGGGGTGTGAGGGCCGGGCACCTCATCAGTGCCATGACCTGGTGTGTGAGGGCTGGGCACCTCTCCAGTGACATGACCCAGGGTGTGAGGGCCGGGCCACCCTTCAGTGACTCGAAACGGGATGTGGGGGCAGGGCATCCCTACAGTGTTACGACCCAGGGTGGAGGGCCGGGCACCCCTTCACATGACCTGGGTGGCGCTGGCACCCCTTCAGCACCATGACCTGGGTGTGAGGGCCAGGCACCCTTCAGTGCCATGACCCGGAGTGTGAGAGCTGGGCACCCCTACAGAGCTATAAACGGGGTGTGGAGGGCCAGGCACCCCTTCACATGACACGGGGTGAGGGCCAGGCACTTTCAGTGCCATGACTGGCGGTGTGAGTGCTGGGCTCCCTCCAGCACCATGGCCTGGGGTGTGAGGGCCGGGCACCACTTCAGTGTCATGACCTGGGTGTCAGGGCCTGACATCCTCCAGCACCATGGCCCGGGGTGTGAGGGCCGGGCACCTTTCAGTGCCATGAATCGGGGTGTGAGGGCCGGGCAAACCAGTGCCATGGCCAGGTGTGACGGCCGGGAACCTCATCAGTGCCATGACCGGGGGTGTGAGGGCCGGGCACCCTCCAGCACCATGGCCTGGGTGAGGGCCGGGCACCCCTTTGTGTCATAACCTGTGTGTTGCCTGACACCCCTCCAGCACCATGGCCTGGGCTGTGACGGCCAGGCACCCTTTCAGTGCCATGAATCGGGGTGTGAGGGCCGGGCACCTCATCAGTCTGCTATGACTAGTGGTGTAAGCCAGGCACCCTTCAGTGACATGACCCCACAAGGTGAGGGCCAGGCACACTCTTCAGTGACACTGGCCCAGGGTGTGAGGGCCGGGCACCCTTCAACACCATGACCCGGAGTGTGAGGCGAACTTCGCAAGTGACATGAACCAAGGTGTTGGGCCAGCACCTCTTCAGTTTCATAGATCGGGGTTGTGAGGGCCGGGCACCTTTTCACATGACCCGGGGTGTAATGGCCGGGCACCCCTTCAACACCATGATCCGGGGTGTGAGGGCCAGGCACCCCTTCAGTGACATGACCCGGGGTGTGAGTGCCGGGCACCCATACAGTGCTTTGAACCAGGGTGTGAGGGCCGAGCACCCCTTCACATGACCCGGGGTGTCAGGGCCGGGCACACCTCCAGCACCATGACCCGGGGTGTCAGGGCCGGGCACCCCATAAGTGACATGAACCGTGGTGTTAGGGCCGGGCACCCCTTCAGTGTCATGAAACGGGGTGTGGGGGCAGAGCACCCCTACAGTGTTATGAACCGGGGTGTGAGGACCGGGCACCCCTTCACATGACCCGGGGTGTCAGGGCCGGGCACCCTTTCAGTGTCAGGAACCTGGGTGTGAGGGCCGGGCACCCCTTAAGTGCCATGAAACGGGATGTGAGTGCCGGGCACCCATAAATTGCTTTGAACCAGGGTGTGAGGGCCGGGCACCCCTTCGCATGACCCGGGGTGTCAGGGCCGGGCACCCCTCCAGCACCATGACCCGGGGTGTGAGGGCCAGGCACCCCTACAGTGCCATGACCCGGAGTGTGAGGGCCAGGCACCCCTTCAGTGCCCTGAACCGGAGTGTGAGGGCCGGACACCCTTTCAGTGATGTGACCCGGGGTGTGAGGGCAGGGCACCCCTCCAGCACCAAGGCCTGGGGTGTGAGGGCCGTCACCCCTTCAGTGTCATGACCCGGGTGTGTCAGGGCCTGACAGCCCTCCAGCACCATGGCCGGGGGTGTGAGGGCCGGGCACCCTTTTAGTGACATGATCCGGAGTGTGTCAGGGGCCTGAGCAGCCTCGGCACCATGGCTGGGGGTGTGAGGGCTGGCACCCTTCAGTGGACATGACCGGGGTGGTGTCAGGCACCCTCCAGCACCATGACCTGTGTGGGGCCAGGCACCCCTTCAGTGCTAAGGAACTGGAGTGTGAGGGCTGGGCACCCATTCACTGACACATGACTGTGAGGGCAGGGAACCCTCCAGCACCATGGCCTGTGGTGTGAGCGCTCGGGCACCCCTTCATTGTCATGACCGGTGTGTGTCAGGGCCTGACAGCCCTCCAGCACCATGGCCCGGGCGTGAGGCTGGCCCAAATTAGGTACATGACCAAGGGTGGAGGGCTGGGCACCCATACAGTGTTTTGAACCAGGGTATGAGGGCAGGACACCCTATAAGTGACATGAACCGGGTAGTTAGGCCGGCCCCTACATTGCCATGAAATGGGGTGGGGGCATAGCACCTCTTGGCTACAACCGTGTGCGTGGGCACCTCACATGAGCCGGGTGGGGCTGGGCATCAGCACCATGACCCTGGGTGGAGGGCCAGGCACCCCTTCAGTGCCATGATCCGAGTGTGAGAGCTGGGCACCCTTCAGTGACATGACCTGGGTTGTGAGGGCCGGGCACCCTTTCAGTGACATGACCTGGGGTGTGAGGGCCGGGCACCCTCCAGCACCATGGCCTGGGGTGGAGGGCCGGGCACCCTCAGTGTAATGAGACCCGGGTGTGTCAGGCCTGACACCCTCCAGCACCATGGCCTGGGGTGTGAGGCCGGGCACCCTTCCAGTGCCATAAATCGGGGAGAGTGAGAGCCTGGCATCACTTTAGGTACATGACCAGGGTTTGAGGGCCGGGCACCCCTTTAGTGACATGACCCGGTGTGAGGGTCGGGCACCCCTTCCTTCAGCACCATGACCCGGGTGGTGGGCTGGGCACCCTTCAGAGCCATGACCCGGGTGTTGAGCTCCCCTTCAGTGCCATGACCCGGGGTGTGAAGGCTGGGCACCCTTTTCAGAGTCATGAACCTGGGTGTGAGGGCTGGTGCACCCCATAAGTGCCATGAAACGGTGGTGTGAGTGCCGGACAACCATACAGTGCTTTTGAACCAGGGGTGGAGGGTCGGGCACCTCCAGAACCATGACCCGGTGTGAGGGCCGGGCACACCTTCAGTGCCATGGCCAGTGTGACGGCCGGGCACCGCTTCAGTGCTATGACCCGGGGTGTGAGGGCCGGGCACCTGTTTAGTTCTATGACCAGGGTGAGGGCCGGGCACACCTTCAGTACCATGGCTAGTGTGACGGCCTGCACCGCTTCAGTGCCATGACCCGGGGTGTGAGGGGCGTGGGCCTTTCAGTGACATGACCAGGGGCTCGGCCGGGCCCCCTTCAGTGCCATGAGTTGGTGTGAGGGCCGGGCACCCTTCAGTGCCATGGCCAGGTGACGGCCGGGCACGGCTTCAGTGCTATGACCCGGGGTGTGAGGGCCGGGCACCCGTTTAGTTCTATGACCAGGGGTGTGCGGGGCTGGGTACACCTTCAGTACCATAGCCAGGGGTGTGACGGCCGGGCACCAGCATGACCCGGGGTGTGAGGGCTGGAACCCCTTCAGTGACATGACCAGGGCGTCATGGCTGGGCCCTTCAGTGCCATGAGTCGGGGTGAGCCGTGCACCCCTTCAGTGCCATGAAACGGTGTGAAGGCCGGGCACCTTACAGTGCTGTGAACCGGGGTGTGAGGGCTGGACCCTTCACATGACCTCGGGGTGTGAGGGCCGGGCACCCCTTCAGTGCCATGAATCTGGGTGTGAGGGCTGGTCACCCTTCAGCACCATTACTCCGGGTGTGAGGGTCGGGCTCGATTTCAGTGCCGGCGAATCGGGGTGTGAGGGCTGAGTACCCCTTCAGCACCATGACCTGGAGGAGGGCCGGGCACCCTCTTCAGTGCTAAGTGACCTGGGGTGGTGAGGCCGGGCACCTTTCAGTGACATGACCCGGGGTGTGAGGGCCGGGCACCCCTTCAATGACATGAACGGAGGTGGGCCAGGCACCCTTTCGGTGCCATGACCCGCGTTTGAGGGACGGTCACCTTTCAGTGCCATGACCCGGGGTGTGATCGCTGGGCACCTTCAGTACCATGACCTGGGGTGTGAGGGCCGGGCACCCCTTCAGAGCGATGACCCGGGGTGTGGCCGAGCTCCCCTTCCGCTGTGCCATGACCCGGGGTGGAGGGCCGGCACCCTGAGGGGCGCTATGAAACGGTGGTGTGAGTGCCGACACCCAGGGTGGGAAGTGCTTTTGAACCAGGGTGTGTGGAGGGTCGGGCATCCCTTCACATGTCCTGGGTAGGGCTGGAAACTTCCAGCACCATGACCTGGGGTGTGGGGCTGGGCAATTTCAGTCCCATGGCCAGTGGTGTGACGGTCGGGCACTGTTATGTCATGACCCGGTGTGGAGGGCTGGGATCCCTTAAGTGCCATGGTGAACTGGTGTTGGGTCGGCACCCTTTAGTGCCGTTTAACTGGCGTGGGAGTGCCGGGCACCTATTCAATGCTTTGAACTGGTGTGGGTGCTGGCGCCCTTCACATGACCGGGGTGTGAGGGCTGGGCACCTTTTTTGTGTCATGAACATTGGAGGGAGGGCTGGGTTCGTTCAGTGCATGGGCTGGGGTGAGGCTGGGCACCGCTTTAGTGATGGCGTCTTGGGTGGGATGGGCCGGGAACCACTTTGGCGTTATGAAAGTGAGTGCTGGCACCCATTCAGTGCTTTGTGTGCTGGGTTTGAGTACTGCACCCTTAGTGCATGAAATGGCAGTGGGCGGTAACCCTCCTTCACATGACCTGGGTGGGAATGGGCACCTTTTAGTTTCATGAGTGGAGGGACGGGCACTTTTTCAGTGCAAGCGATGGGTGGTAGGCGCACTTCTTAGTGCTGCGACCGGGTGGTGGGGGGTGTGGGTGGGGCGTCAGGCCGGGCACCACTTCAGGCCATGTGTTGTGGGTTTGATGTTGGGGCACCCTTCAGTGTCATGGACGGGGTGGATGGCTGGGCACTCGCTCCATGACGTGGTGAGGGCACCCCTTTCAGAGTAATGGACTGGTGTAGGCTGGGCACCCCATGGGTGCTGGGGTTGTGAGTGCTGGGCACCCATCAGTGCTTTGAAACAGGGTGAGTGCCGGGCACCTGCTCGCGACACGGGGTTGTGATGGCTGGCACCTTTCAGTGCCAGTGACCGGGGTGTGAGGGCTGTGGCACTTTTTGCATGACAATGGGGGGTGGTGGCCGGGCAACGTTCAGTTCCATGGTCAGGTGTGATTTGGCCGGCACTGCTAGAGCTTGGTCTGGTGTGAGGGCTGGCAACCTTCATAGCGAAATGGAGTGTGGAGGGCTGAACTCTTCACATGACACGGTTGTGAGGGCCGCCCCTTCGTGCGCCTTGAACTGGTGAGGGCCGGGCACCCTTTAGTTACATGAGCCAGGGTGGTGAGGGCTGGCACCCTTTCAGTGCTGGCCTGGTGTGGAGGGCCGGGCACCCCTTAAGTGCCATGAACGTGAGTGCTGGGCACCCTTACAGTGCTTTGGACCGGGGTGTGAGTGCGGGCACCCTTCAGGCATGACCTGGGGTGTGAGGGCTGGGCACCCCTCAGTAGCAGTTTTGAACCGGGGTGAGGCTGGCACCCCTTCACATGAACTGTGGGTGAGGGCCGGGACTTGTTTAGGTGTCTTTGACCAGTGGAGTGGGGCTGGCACCCAGTGATATGGCTTGGTGTGACGGCCGGGCACCTCTTCAGTGCCATGAATCGGGGTGTGAGTGCTGGGAACCCTCCAGCGACATGTCCAGGGGTGGGAGGACCGGCACCTGTTTAGGTCTATGACTCGGGTGTGTGAGGGCTGGGCACCGTTCTCAGGCGCCATGGCCAGGGGTGTCTGCCGGGCACCGCTTTGAGTTGCCATGACTCTGGGTGTATGGACGGGAACCCTTCATTGACATGACCTGGGCGTTTCAGGCCGGGCACCCCTTCAGGCCATGTGCCGGGGTTTGAGGGCCGGGCACCCTTCAGTGCCAAGTGAAACGGAGGTGAGGGCAGGGCACCCCACAGAGCTATAAAACTGGGGTGTGAGGGCTGCACCAGTGCCATGAACTGGGGTGTGAGGGCTGGGCACCACCTACGACATGACCAGGGTGTGTGGAGGGCAGGGCAACCTTCAGTATCATGGCTAGGTGTGGAGGGCTGGGCACCTCTTCAGTGACATGACCTGGGGTGAGGGCAGGCACACCCAGCAATTGGGACCTGGGGTGTGGAGGGCCAGGCACCTTCAGCTATGAACCGGAGGTGAGGCTGGGCACCCATTCAGTGACAAGGACATGGGGTGAGGGCAGGGCACCTCCAGCACTGGCGGTGGCCTGTGGTAGGAGTGCCGGGCACTTCTGCGTCATGACCTGGGTGTGTCAGGGCCTGACAGCCCTCAGCACCATGGTCTGGGTGTGGAGGGCTGCACCCTCTTCCAGTGCCATGAAACGGGGCGTGAGGGCTGGCCTCAAATTAGGTACATGACCAGGGTGTGAGGCTGCAACCTTCAGTTCCATGGCCTGGGGTGTGAGGGCTGGCACCTTTCAGTGACATGACCTGTGGTGGAGGGCTGACACCTTCAGTGTCATGACCTGGTGTCAGGGCCACACCCTCCAGCACCATGGTCCTGGCCAGAGGGCTAGGCACCCTTTCAGTGCAATGAATCGGGGTGTGAGGCCCGGGCACCACTTAGGCATGACCAGGGATGTGAGGGTGGGCAAACCTTCAGTGCTGGCGGCAGGGGTGTGGAGGTCGGCACCTATCAGTGCTAGGGACCTGGGGTGGAGGCACCCCTTCCTGACATGACCTGGGTGTGAGGCCAACAGTGACATGACTGGAGGTGAGGGCTGGCACCTGTTCAGCACCACGACCTGTGGGAGGGCCAGGCACCCTTCAGCAATGACCTGGGGTGGAGGGCTGGGCACCCTTCAGTGACATGACCTGGGGTGTGAGTGCTGGGCACCCTTTCACTGACATAAGCTGGGGGAGGGCTGGCACTCTCCAGCACCATGACCTGTGGGTGTGAGGGCTACGAACCCTTCAGTGCCAAGGAACTGGGTGAGGGCTGGCACCTGATAAGTGACATGAACCAGGGTGTGAGGGCTGGCACCTTCACATGACCTGGGGTGTCAGGCTGGACACCTCTAGTACTATGACCTGTGAGGGCCGGGCACCCATAAGTGACATGAACCGGAAGGGGCACCCCTTCATTGCCATGAAATGGGGTGTGGGGGCATGGCACCCCTACAGTGTTACGAACCGGGGTGTGAGTGCCGGGCACCCCTTCACATTACCCGGGGTGTAAGGGCCGGGC
The DNA here is from genome assembly GCF_018991925.1 of Homarus americanus. Lineage (NCBI taxonomy): Eukaryota > Metazoa > Arthropoda > Malacostraca > Decapoda > Nephropidae > Homarus > Homarus americanus. The sequence goes on along the minus strand of NW_024741994.1, from coordinate 6,890 downwards.
ACCCCTTCAGCACCATGACCCGGACTGTGAGAGCCAGGCACCCCTTCAGTGCCATGACCCGGACTGTGAGAGCTGGACACCCCTTCAGTGACATGACCCAGGGTGTGAGGGCGAGGCACCCCTTCAGTGCCATGACCCGGAGTGTGAGAGCTGAGCACCCCTTCAGTGACATGACCCGGGGTGTGAGGGCCGGGCACCCTTTCAGTGACATGAGCCGGGGTGTGAGGGCCGGGCACCCCTCCAGCACCATGGCCTGGGGTGTGAGGGCCGGGCACCCCTTCAGTGTAATGACTCGGGTGTGTCAGGGCCTGACACCCCTCCAGCACCATGGCCCGGGGTGTGAGGGCCAGGCACCCTTCCAGTGCCATAAATCGAGGAGTGAGGGCCGGGCACCCCTTCAGCACCATGACCCGGGGTGTGAGGGCTAGGCACCCCTTCAGTGCCATGACCCGGTGTGTGAGGGCCGGGCACCCCTTCAGTGACATGACCCGGGGTGTGAGCGCCGGGCACCCTTTCAGTGACATAAGCCGGGGTGTGAGTGCCGGGCACCCCTCCAGCACCATGACCCGGGGTGTGAGAGCCACGCAACGTTTCAGTGCCATGACCCGGGGTGTGAGGGCCACGCAACCCTTCAGTGCCAAGACCCGGGGTGTGAGGGCCGGGTACCCTTTCAGTGCCATGACCCGGGGTGTGAGGGACGGGCTCCCTTCAGTGCCATGACCCGGGGTGTGAGGGCCGGGCACCCCTTCAGTGACATGACCCGGGGTGTGAGGGCCGGGCACCCTTTCAGTGTCAGGAACCTGGGTGTGAGGGCCGGGCACCCCTTAAGTGCCATGAAACGGGATGTGAGTGCCGGGAACCCATACAGTGCTTTGAACCAGGGTGTGAGGGCCGGGCACGCCTTCACATGACCAGGGGTGTCAGGGCCGGGCACCCCTCCAGTACCATGACCCGGGGTGTGAGGGCCGGGCACCCCATAAGTGACATGAACCGGGGTGTTAGGGCCGGGCACCCCTTCATTTCCTTGAAATGGGGTGTGGGGGCATGGCACCCCTACAGTGTTACGAACCGGGGTGTGAGTGCCGGGCACCCCTTCACATGAGCCGGGGTGTAAGGGCCGGGCACCCCTTCAGCACCATGACAGGGTGTGAGGGCCAGGCAACCCTTCAGTGCCATGACCCGGACTGTGAGAGCTGGACACCCCTTCAGTGACATGACCCAGGGTGTGAGGGCCAGGCACCCCTTCAGTGCCATGACCCGGGGTGTGAGGGCCGGGCTCCCCTTCAGTGCCATGACCCGGAGTGTTAGAGCTGGGCACCCCTTCAGTGACATGACCCGGGGTGTGAGGGCCGGGCACCCTTTCAGTGACATGACCCGGGGTGTGAGGGCCGGGCACCCCTTGAGCACTATGTCCCGGGATGTGAGGGCCGGGCATCCCTTCAGTGCCATGACCCGGAGAGTGAGGGCCGGGCACCCCTTCACTGACATGACCCGGGGTGTGAGGGCCGAATACCCTTTCAGTGTCATGAACCTGGGTGTGAGGGCCGGGCACCCCTTCACATGACCCGGGTTTTCAGGGCCGGGCACCCCTCCAGCACCATGACCCGGGGTGTGAGGGCCAGGCACCCCTTCAGTGCCATGACCCGGAGTGTGAGGGCCGGGCACCCTTTCAGTGACATGACCCGGGGTGTGAGGGCAGGGCACCCCTCCAGCACCATGGCCCGGGCTGTGAGGGCCAGGCACCCTTTCAGTGCCATGAATCAGGGCGTGAGGGCCGGGAACCACTTTAGGTACATAACCAGGGGTGTGAGGGCCGGGCAAACCTTCAGTGCCATGGCCAGGGGTTGTGAGGGCCAGGCACCTCATCAGTGCCAAGACCCGTGGAGGCTGCACCCCTTCAGTAACATGACCTGGGGAGGTTGCACCCCACAGTGACATGACCCAGGGTGTGAGGGCCGGGCACCCCTTCAGCACCTTGACCCAGGTGTGAGGGTGGGCACCTTCAGTGCCATGACACGGGGTGTGAGGGCTGGGCTCCCATTCAGTGCCATGACCCGAGTGGAGGGCCGGGCACCCTTCAGTGACATGACCCAGGTGTGAGGGCCGGGCACCAAGTGACAGGAACCCTGGTGTTAGGGCCAGGCACCCCTTCAGTGTCATGAACGGTGGGGAGCAGAACACCCCTACAGTGTTATGAGCTGTGTGAGGGCTGGCACCCTTCACATGACCCGGGAGAGGGCTGGCACCCTTCAACACCATGACCTGGGTGGAGGGCTGCCCCTTCAGTGCCATGGACCTGGAGTGTTAGAGCTGGGCACCCCTTCAGTGACATGACCCGGGGTGTGAGGGCTGCACCTTTCAGTGACATGACCCCGGTGTGAGGGCTGGGTACCCCTTGAGCACTATGTCCTGGGATGTGAGGGCTGCACCCTTCAGTGCCATGACCTGGTGTGGGAGGGCTGGGCACCCCTTCAGTGCCATGACCTGGGATATGAGGGCTGCACCCTCTTGTGACATGACCTGGAGTGTGAGGGCTGGCACCTTTCAGTGACATGACCTGTGTGAAGGCTGGCACCCTCCAGCACCATGACCTGGGGTAGGAGGGCTGGCACCCCTTTAGTGCTATGATCCGGGGTGTGAGGCTGCACCACTTGTGTACATGACCAGGTGTGTGAGGGCCGGGCAAACTTATGCCATGGCCGGGGTGGAGGCCGGGCACCACTTCAGTGACATGACCCCGGGTGTGAGGCTGGGGCACCTTTATGCTGTGACCTGGGTGTGAGGGCTGCTCACCACTTAGGTACATGAGCAGGGTGTGAGGGCTGGGCAAACCTTCAGTGCCATGGCCTAGTGGGAGGCCGGGCACCCCATCAGTGCCATGACCTGGGTGTGAGGCCGGGCACCACTTCAGTGACATAACCTGGGTGTGTGGGGCAGGCACCACTTCAGTGACATGACCTGGGTGTGAGGGCCGGCACCCATTTAGGGACATGACCTGGGTGTGAGGGCTGGGCACCCTTCAGCACCATGACCTGGGGGTGAGGCTGGCCTCCTTAGTGCCATGACCTGGGTGAGGGCTGAGCACCCCAGTGACATGACCAAGGGTGGGAGGATCACCTGTTCAGTGCCATGAATAGGGTGTGATGTCCGGACCACTTATCCCATGACCCCTTTCACATGACCTGGGGTGTGAGGGTCGGGCACCCTTTCAGTAAAATGAATCTGGGAAGTTAGGGCTGGCACCCCTTCAGCACCATGACCCGGGGTATGAGGCCGGGCACCCATTTAGTGCTATGACCCGGGTGTGAGGCCGGGCACCACTTAGAACATGACCAGGGGTTTGAGGCCGGGCAAACCTTCACTGCCATGGCCAGGGGTGAGGGCTGGGCACCCCATCAGTGCCATGATCCGTGTGAGCGCTGGGCACCGCTTAGTGACATGACCCGGGTGAGGGCTGGGCACCACTTCAGTGACATGACCTGGGGTAAGAGCCGGGCACCCATTCAGTGACATGACCCGGGGTGTGAGGGCGCACCCTTCAGCACCATGACCTGGGGTGGAGTGCTGACACCCTTCCAGTGCCATGACCTGGGTGAGGGCCACCCCTTCAGTGTAACACGAATCGGGGTGAGGGCTGGGAACCCTTCTGTGAATGACCTGGGTGTGAGGCTGGGCACCCTTAGTGAGATGACCTGGGGTATGGCCAGGCAATCCTTCACTGCCATGACCTGGGGTGTGAGGCTGCACCCTTCAGTGACATGACCTGGGGTGTGAGGGCTGGCACCTGTCCAGCATTATGACCCGGGGTGTGAGGGCCAGGAAAACCTTCAGTGCCATGAACCTGGTGTGTGGGGCGGCACCTTCAGTGACATGACCCGTGTGGAGGCTGGCACCTTCAGTGACATGACTGTGAGGGCCGGGCACCTGTCCAGCACATGACCTGGGGTGGAGGGCCAGGAAAACCTTTCAGTGGCATGAACCTGGGTGGAGGGCTGGCACCCCTTCAGTGACATGACCTGGGTGTGATGACGGGCACACTTTCAGTGACATGACCTGGTGTGAGGCTGGGCAGCCTTTCAGTGACATGACCGGGGTGTGAGGGGGCACACCCTCCAGCACCATGACCTGGGGTGTGAGGGCTGGCACCCCTTCAGTGACATGACCCGGGGTGGAGGGCCACCCCTCCAGCACCATGACCCGGGGTGTGAGGGTCGGGCACTCAGTGACATGACCCGTGTGAAGGCTGGCACCCTCCAGCACCATGACCCGGGGTATGAGGCCGGGCACCCCTTAGTGCTGTGACACGGGGTGTGAGGGCTGGCACCACTATAGGTACATGACCGGGGTTTGAGGCCGGGCAAACCTTCAGTGCCATGGCCAGGGGTGAGGCCTGCACTTAGGTGCTATGACCCGGGTGTGAGGGCTGGTCACCACTTCAGTGACATAACCCGGGGTGTGAGGGCTGCACCGCTTTAGTGACATGACCTGGGGTGTGTGGGGCTGGCACCTTTTCAGTGACATGACCAGGGGTGGAGGGCTGGCACTGCCCAGCACCATGGCCTGGGGTGTGAGGGCCGGGCACTCCCTCAGTGTCATGACCCGGATGTGTGCAGGGCCTGACACCTCCAGCACCTGGCGGCCGTGGTGTAGGCCGCACCCCTGCAGCACCATGAACTGGGTGTGGAGGGCCAGGCACCTTCAGTGCCATGACCAAGGGTGTGAAGGCCGGCAAAGCTTCAGTGCCATGGCCAGGGGTGACGGCCGGGAACCCTCATCAATGCCATGACCCGGTGGAGGGCCGGCACCCTATGCTATGAAACGGGTGTGAGTGCCTGGCCCCAAACATTGCTTTGAACAAGGGTGTGAGGGTGGGGCACCTTCACAAGACCTGGCTGTCAGGCTGGGCACCTCCAGCACCATGACCTGGAGTGAGGGCTGCACCTGATAAGTGACATGAACTGGGTTTTAGGCCGGGCACCCTTCAGTGACAAGAAATGGGTTGGGGGGCAGAGCACCCTACAGTGTTATGGAATCATGGTGTGAGGCCGGGCACTTTCACATGAACCAGGGTGGGGCTGAGCACCCTCAGCACCATGACCTGGGTGTGAGGCCAGGCACCTTCAGTGCCATGACCCGGAGTGTGAGAGCTGGGCACCCTTCAGCACATGACCTGAGGTTAGGAGGGCGGGCACCTTCAGTGCCATGACCCGGGGTGTGGGAGGCCGGGCACCCTTCAGTGTCAGGAATCGGGGGTGAGGGCCGGGCACGCTTCAGTGTCATGGAACGGGTGTGAGGGCTGGGCACCCTACAGTGCTGCGGAACTGGAGGTGAGGGCCGGGCACCGCTTCAGCACCATGACCTGTGTGAGGATCGGCACTTTCAGTGCCATGAATTGGGGTGATGTCCGGGCACCTTCAGCTCCATGACCCGGTATGAGGCCGGGCACCCTCCAGCACCATGGCCTGGGTGTGAGGGCCGGGCACCCTTTCAGTGACATTACCCCTGGTGAGGGCCGGGCACCCTCCAGCACAATGGCCAGGGGGTGAGGGCCGGGCACCTCCATGAGTGTCATGACCCGGGTGAGGGCTGGGCACCCCTTGGCGATGAAACGAGTTCCGGGCACCCATACAGTGCTTTGAACCAGGGTGAGGGCTGGCACTCCTTTCACACACCTGCAGAGGGCCGGGCACCCTTCAGCACTATGACCTGGGGTGTGAGGGCCGGGCACCCCTCTCAGTGCCATGAGACCCGGGTGGAGGGCCGGGCACCCCCCTTCAGTGTCAGGAATCGGGGTGTGTGGGCCGGGCTTGCTTTCAGCGCCATGAAACGGGGTGTGAGGGCTGGCACTTTACAGTGCTGCGAACTGGGTGTGAGGAGCTGGGCACTGGGCCACAGCACTATGACCTGGAGGTGGGGAGGGCCAGGCACCTCAGTGCTGGGCGACCTGGGTGGGCTGGCACTGCTTCAGTGACATGACCTGTGTGAGGGCTGCACACACCTTCAGAGACATAATTCAAGGGTGTGGAGGACTGCACCGTTCAGTGCCAAGTGAATTAAAAAAGAGTGCCTGGCACCCCTTTTCAGGCCTCCATGGGTCTGGGGGTGTGTGTGGGGCTGGCACCTTCAGTGACATTACCTGGGTGTGAGGGGCTGGGCACCCTCACACAATGGTGGTTTAGGGAGTGAGGTCTGGCATCTCTTCAGTGTCATGGACCTGGGGTAAGCGCCTGACACCCCCCTCGAGCACCATGGCCCGGGATGTGAGGGTCAGCACCCTTTGCAGTGCCATGAATCGGGGTGCAGGCTGGGCACCACTTCTTAGTACATGACCAGGGGTGTGGAGGGCTGGCAAAGCTCAGCCCCATGGCCAGGGTGTGAGAGCCGGGCACCGCGAGTGTCATGACCCGGGGTGAGTTCCGGCACCCATACAGTGCTTTGAACCAGGGGCGTGAGGTCGGGCACCCTTCACATGACCTGGAGGTCAGGGCTGCACCCCTCCAGCACCATGACCTGGAGTGTGAGGCCGGGCACTGCGTGACATGAACTGCTTTAGGGCTGGGCACCCTTCAGTGACATGAACGGTGTGGGGGCAGGGCACCCAGAGTGTTGCAATCCGTGAGGGCTGGGCACCTCCAGCACTTGGCGGTTTGGGTGGAGGGCCGGGCACCCTTTCAGTGTCATGACCTGGATGGGGAAACAGGGCCTGACACACCTCTCCAGCACCACATGGGGTCTGGGGTGTGAGGGCTGGGCACCTCCAGCAATCCATGAGACCCGGTGGAGGGCCAAAACCCCAGTGCCAAGGGCTAGGGAGGTGGGAGGGCCGGGCAAAGCTTTAGTGCCATGCCCAGGGGTGTGGAGGGGCTGGGCACCCACAGTGCCATGACCCG